>NC_134574.1:93986968-94179468 GCF_050947875.1 Dermacentor variabilis | reverse complement strand
TCATTTACTAACTGTGGCCATGTCGTCCCTGCAAACTTCTTAATTTCATCCACCCACCTAACTTTCTGCCGCCCCCTACTACGCTTCCCTTCCCTTGGAATCCCATCCGTATATACAGATCCACAGATACACCTGCATTATATATATATATATATATATATATATATATATATATATATATATATAAATGCGCGTGTGTGTGTGTGTGTGTGTGTAAGGAGGTATATCATACAAAGCCAACAAACACTGACACCAAGGACAACAGGGGAAATTACTTGTGCCTAATAAATGAAAGCAAGAAACATTAAATTCATGGAAATTAGAGTGTAAAAAAGACAACTTGCAGCAGGTGCGGAATGAACCGACAACCTTTGCATTTCGCGTGCGATGCTCTACGAATTGAGCTACAGAGCCGCCGTTTCACCATCCACTTTCGTGGGTGTTATGTCTCCTAGGGGAACCCTGGGAGTGTTAGCCAGCGCCACCAGTCACAGAACTTGGTGACGGATGTGGAACATCCTTTCTAGCGCAGGCGTGTCGAGAACATTATCTTTTTGTGTGAAGGCAACCGGTCAATACACCCACATATGCTATCTGAAGGCACCAATATTGCCGCATTCGAGACCCTCGTTATGTAATAAACGTGGGGAAAGGGTGTTAACCGAAATGCAGCAATTAGCGCAGCAGCCAATGTTAATATCGGCTGCAGAAAGCGTGACGTCTTGATGGAAGTGCATAAGGAAAGAGAAAGAATGAACAAGGCAAAAAATTGTTCAGGAACTATCGCCGATGAGTATTATTATTGGAGAAGAGCCGATCGTTTCTAGAATAATATTTACGTTCATTATGGTATAATACACTTGATGCCACATATTTGTTACAGTGACAACATTTAGTTAGCGCTGCTTGTGCCATTGCATGTTTATTCAGTAAATACAGCAGATCCATAACGATGCGTAGCACTCATGCTTTGACATTTAAGGGAGTTCATCACAAGTGTGTTGTTTGCTAAGGTGCAAGCCGCGGCGCGGCATGTGAATGCCATTGTGATCTACCGTTGGAGCGCTCAACCGCAGCTGCCAGATAGGGAGAACGTTGTGCGCGGAGTAAAATGGACGGGACTGGCGTTTCCGGCAGCTCAGCAATACATTCGTTTGCAACAAGTTCTGCTGCACCGAAACTGCGCATCGCTTTATGCATGTTTTATAGCTTTGCTTTGTCCCTCCGTTCACATGCTCGCGGGCCAGCCCCTACGCACATGCTTCCACCTTCCCTTTCCAATCTTAAATCACATGTTCTCTTAGAAAACGCAACTGCAGCCCAGTTTATAAAGAGAATAAACATGCTCATGCGTGTTCGATGCCTTTATTTGAATATAATATTGAGTGCACTTTGACTCAGACATCGTTCAGTCTGACATATTAAGATCCCAATGCTTACTTTTACCCTGTACCCTTCCCGAAACCTTCTCTCGAAGGTACATGGCGGCAATATAGATCACCATGGGGTTCCGGCGTGGTAACACATGGCGTTTGGCATCTAAAAAGAGGCAGCCCTCATTGACGATGTTTATGTAAATAGCCGGAACGAGCGAAGAACGAGAACGCGAGCGACAGTCCCCAGCGCCATTCCCCCGTCCTTGACGCCAATTCCAAAAACAAAAGGGATCGAGGGCACCAACCATTCTAATCGGTGTTCCTTTATGGCCCCTGTGGAGAGCGAGCGCCTTCCACTTCATGCTCCCCTTGCTTTGTCGGCGCCATTGGTCGCTCCTTTGGCGGTGTATTTTTTCGCAGGCGGGCAAGAAGTAGCTATGAATTCTGCTCTGCCGAATCTGTCTGGTCTCTCTACACACTTAAAGCCCGAGCACTCAAGTTCATGACGCTCTATAGACTGAAATCTAAAAGTTATTTTGAGAAGTTTCGCTAGGAAACGCTGATGTTTAATGAAGGGTATTTGCTTTAAAAGAACCCTGCAACATTTTTCGTGTGATAGCCCTAAGGACTCGGTGTCGCAGAAAATCCCGCGCCAGCATCGATCAGGGATGCGCATGCGTCGGCAGCGCTGTCCGTATGACAACAATATTCTCGAAAACCACATCCCGATCCACGCAGGCCCTCCGCGTGGCTCAGATGCTGTACTGAACTAATCGATTTTCACAAAGTGCGCCAGAAAATTCCTAAAGCACGGCTGACACCGAACCGCGCTATGACAATGAAGTATTCGATGAAGGAGGAAACAGTGGGCATTGAAAGGCGCCGGAGGAATCAATTTGCAATATCTGTCTGGATAAACAAAGGAAAAGGATTCCAAGAAATTAGCTACACGAAAAAGTTGGAAAACAGCTTTCCCCGTTTCTAGACGTCATAGAAGCCATGAAAATATTCTACCAGAAATGCATCTCAGCGAATAATTCCAGGAAATGGCTATTTCGAATGAAAGAACAAAAGAAAATCTCACTTTGGAACAGTCGTCTAAAGAGAGGGCTAGTGGTGAAAAAATGAAGACCAGCCGCTATGCCAAACGCGATGATAACCTCTCCATGACGACAAGACTGCATCTACAAGGACGAGAATCTTGTAACTATGACCCTGCCACTACCTCATTAAAATTATTTGCGCCAAGAAACAATGTTAATGTTATGACAAGCCCATCGCGGTTGCTTCGCGGTGCAAGTGCGGCGCTGCTAAGCAACGAGTTCGCGGAATGACATCAAGGACATGGAGGCCATATGTCGATGAGAGCGAAACACAAGGATGTCCCTGACGCGTACATATTGGACACGTTAGAATTCTCGTTGGGGTAAAAATTACTCCGGAGTCCCTCCCTGCGGCTTGCCTCAGAATCAAGTCGTGCTCTTAAGACGTTGCGCTACTTTCACTAGATTCGGTTTCGGTTTACTTTCCTCGTGTTGAAATAAAAACTGTTTTGCTCACTGATACTTTTACATCACGTCAATAATGTTCACAAATGAAACATCCATAAATTTAACAATCGTTTTGAAATACCCGCTACGTTCACTTCTCAGAAGCAATATTTGCTCGACCGAGTGTGGTTACGTATGAAATATCTATAGTTGGGCTGTCGGAGCGTGCTCGAAGTGGGAAGAAGCGGCGTAATTGTGCTTAATTTGCTTAGCTATTACGGTGCGGCTGCCCTTGATCTCTGTCGAGTGCAGTTTCCTCTAATTTAAGGTAGAACTTTAAAGCCGCCGATGTTACTGAATAATCTAGTGCACCTGAAGCTGCCAGAACTCCGGTATTTCCTCCACAATTTCATGCGACTGCGTTCCGGTGTCACCAAACGCAAGCCTAGTCATTTGGCGGAGATTTAGCAACACATTTTCCAGAAATATCGTTCACCGCTGTATCACGACGTGGAGAAGCAGCGTTGTTGGTCCTTAGTAAAATTTTCTGTGTATTGCGGTTTTTGCGATAGCAGTTATATGGATACAGCTGTCGAAATATATCCGTCGGTGTTGCCGTGAGCGTACGTATAAAGTCAAGTGCGATAAGATCCTGTCCCGCACCATTGGCTGTGTGCGTTAAAGAAAGTGTTCGAGGGTGAGCCGGGCTGGATGCGCGCCCCAAGTCAAGTGTCTATAGGAGGTCACGTGATAAAACGCGCGCAAGCCGGGGGAGGGAGGCGCTAGTTTAGCGCTTCTCGTCCTCTGGCCGTTGCTCTAGCCTGGTCTTGCTCCACCCTCGCTCTGTCTTGGAGAGAATTTTCGATGGATGTAAAGCTGGGGGGCGCTCAGATAGCGCATTTTTTTTCGGAGACGCTTTGAAGGAAGAGGCAACAGAAGCGTTCGGTCCGCTCTGTTCGCGCGCTTCATCATGGCAACGCTGTGACAGCGAGTGTTGGCGGTCATTGAGTGAAATCTGTTCATGTTTGCACGTGCGCGCGTGACCCAATGCTTGCTAATTTAAGGAGTAAGCGAATGTTTAGTGCAGTTTATTCAACCGATGAAACTACGAGCCTTGGTTCGTGCAATTGTTCGTGCAGTGGTTCATGCAGCATTGGTGTGAAACTGCTACATTTTTTGTTTTTATATTTCTAGGGGGTTCCAAAGCAGTGTTGCGTACGCTAATGTTTGTTTCTGGTCGCGGAACGCAACGTACTGCGGTATTCCAGTGGTTTTTGCATTGCGCTGCTGAGCTCGAGGTGCCGGATCCAATCACAACCACGGCAGTCGCATTCCAACAGGGTCATAATGCGAAAACGCGCGTATACCGTGCATTCTGTACACGTTAAATAACCTGAGCTGGTGAAAATAAACCTGCAGCTCTCCATTACCGTGCGCCTCATAACAAGATCTTGATTTTTGGACCTTAAATCTTCAAAATTTAATTATACGTCGCGGAATTAAATTTACAATCGACACTGTTGAGTGCGCCAACTGAACTTGTTATCTCGTTGCTGTGCTCTCTTTAGTTGCCAATACTTTTTTTTAGATTTACTTATGGTCAGAATCCAGTATTGCAAATCCAGGTCTTCCTTAGCATAGGAAACCAGCTATCGCTTAAGCGTGTGAGGTATCAACCAATATGATGAAGCAAAATCAATATATAGAGTTCGAAGTAATAGCAGAACATGACAAGGATGAAAGAATGATACACCGCATTACAACGAGGACAGGAACCCGAGGGCCTGCCTAAAACAGAAGTTATCTGGTATGTCTTCTCCTGCATTATAATATTTTTCTCACCAGTCTCATCTCGAATATCAGAGGAATCGCGATCTTTCACGACGACTCTTCGCGTGCTATTGAGAGTCAAACGACCCATGCGCAAATGTTGACTCTTGTTTTGTGTCTGTACTCGCGCAAAAGTGGGTCTTCGGAAGAAAAAAGAGAGTCAAGTTTCCATGACTCACTTTTTACTCTCTTTTTTCTTAGAGTGTGCTTCTGGTATTTCCGTAGTAAAGCGCGTCAAGAAGCATAAATGAAAGCCTCCTCCCCAAAATCATCTGCAATATCATAAAAAATACGAGCAGAAGGTCAAACAACGCGCAAATGCTACTGCCATGATCGGTTTCCGGAGCCAGCAATTTGAAGGGTCTGTCTAGAGAAATTTGAATGCAGTATTTGCGTGGTTGCAGGCGTTTTTTTCTTGGAAGCATTGTGTATCGGTGTTTGCTAGGCCATTTTCTTTACGTTCGCAGTTACCAGCTTGTCGCTTCTATTTGGTGGCGGACTCATCAACAAAACCATGGCTAGTGCCGTATGAAAGATATGTTTTTTTCTGATTGGTTTTTCAAATATCTGGCAAGCAGTGCTAATACATCGTATGCCATCGTATTGTGCTCGTTGTACCTGTGTTAGAATATAGTGATAATGAATTTCACTCGCGAACTATACCTTTATTAATTTAACATCTCAAGTTCGTGCCGTGAGAGCTGCTTTTTCAAGATAAATCGCGAAAGAAGGAGTTAGGTAAATGCGTTGTAGTTTCCCATAGTGAGGGTAAATGCAACCTTTCAGCGAATTCACTGCATTCGATTTATCTAAGTTGTGTGCAGCATGGTATCACTCGAAGAAAACATTTTCGAAGAGATTGATCCAAGTTTGTAGATACATGAAGCTCTACGAAAGAGAGTCAGGCCAAGCATCACTACAGGAGGCCTGAATCCAGGACTCCAAGCCATACAAACTCCTAAACATTGCAAGAAATGCATAAAGTAGAGGCCGGAATTTTTTACCTACTCGAGCGAGAACGAAGCGATTCTACCTTGATCATTTAGAGCCGAAAAGCTCCGCGCATATTCCACTGTAGCAGTTCAGCGATGGCCTGAACCTACTAACCGCATCCTCTTCTCACCTGTTGCAGTAGTCGCATAATATATACCTTCCCAAACTAGAATAAATTACAACTCGATCATTCTGGTATCCTTTGTTCCACAATGTATCATCTTCAGCATACTTTCTTCTTTAGTAAATCCGTCGAATACCAATTGAAAAAAAGAAAGATACATATGCAACGCCTAGAACATGCAAGCTTCCTTGAAAGCGCGCATTCACAACGCCATCAGTGGTGTGTGCGTGAAGTTTAGTACAACTACCGCACTGTACTTGTAAGTCGCTATTTTCATGCCTCATCATGTTACGCTTCTAAAAGATTTTATAAGCTTTGTATTCATAAACACCAAGAAGGAAGGGAACAGTGACGGAAACTACCGATAAAAATCAGTGATTAGGCTGTGAGACACCGCAGTGTTCCAATTGCCTACATGCGTTGCTTTTACTTTTTTCTTTCTTAGGGCACGAACATCGATAAGTCATTTTCTCATTGACCTGGTGATTACCACAAAGATCTCCATTGGAGATACAGCTGCCATTGGATATAAGAATCCTGAAATGGTTATATTGATCTTCTAACATTTTTATTATTTAGGAATACTTAATGGAAATACCGTCCCCGCGTATTGTTTCTGATTTATTTGGAAATAGCTTGCCTCCCGAAACCTTACTGCGACAGAAGGTATACGCTCGGAATTGTGTTTAGCTTGTCCGTTGAAGATGATGGGGACATTTGTCGCAATCAACGTTAAACCTGTCATCATTAAGACAACTCGTTACTGCCACTAACATGACCAGCCTCTGCTGAAAAAAAAAGAATTTCCCTGCAAACGCCTTCGCTGGGATCTGAAACTCTGCTAAGTTCATTTGAAGTCGAGTGCACCAACCGATGAACTGCCGCACAACAGCAGTGACGTTCAATTAGTGACCACCGTTATGCGCCACAAAGATTCTGAGAGCAGTGGCAGCTGCGCGTGCATTTCCCAGCCTAGAACGAACATTGTATTACTGGAGGAGGATTTGCTTGCATTATGTAGTATCGCATATAAATTTTTCTTCACATGATGGCGTGTGTCTTCGTCTAATTGTTGTCACGCTTGTGAAAGCAGTGCCACCCACACAAAGGAGGCATACATTGTAGTGACGATGATAACCCTCAAACATCGAAACTATCTAAATAAAAGAGGAGCCTACAATAAGGAGTTTGAGGGAAATACACAACCTAGAAAGCACAGACTATGTGAATGGGGCAGCAATGACGCAGTGAATACGCCACAATTTTTACACCGTAGCTCACACTTTTCAGAGCTGCTAAACACCCTACATAGCAACAATGCACGTTCATGGAGAATGTGAATTTACTTAAACCTCGTGGCTGCGTTTTTTTTCCTGACGACAGCACCTAAATCTAAATTTCTGGCTTCAAAATTGTTGATCTCCAATGCTGAAACTTTGAAACCAGTCATCGAGTCTACTAACTACGCAGCCTTCACCTTGAAAACTGCCTCTTTATTTGTGGGGTTAATAATTAGTTAATTAAATATATATATATAATTACGTTAATTATTAAGTAAAAAACTGGATATCAAAATGGTCAAAGGAGACCTAGTTTGAAGGTGAGGTTAAGGGAAATGACCCAGTTAAGTCGGGTGAGTGTGTCCTTGAACTTCGATTACCACAAAAGGAAAAAAAAACATAGAAATACGATTGTTTTACGTAATAAAGGGAAAGTACACGAAGTTATCCATGACTATCTGCATCAAATTTGCACTAAACATTTTCTAAACGTAGCATATTTTAATAACATATATAGCGTTGCGTATTTGTTTCGTTTAAGTTTTATATGTATATCCTCAAAAGTGTATGCTCCTCCGCTTCTTTTTTTAGGGTACCCAATGCTACTTAGCTCAACTAAGAGAGCAGACAACCTGCCAGCTGAACAGTCCGTACCGTAATAAAAGAAACCCTCATGTGTTCTTTAAAGCATTAGTAACACGTTCGCGTTAAAGGCCCCGTCACGGAAAATCTGGAGTCGGTTTCCGGCGTCCAGCGTTGGACGCCGCTTCACCAAAAGAATTTGAAACCACACATACCCAACAACGCAGGCCCTCCATGTGGTGCAAGGAAATTACACAATAGAATTTCTCAAGGTAAAATACGTAGAAAAGTAGCAAAGTATGACTTCACAGTACCTACAGACCTGCTAGCATCGAATTGTAATTTAAGTATACTATCAGTATAAGTATTTTTAAGTATAATCTACCTTTATTTATTGTTTGTCATTCCGAAAATGCCCATCTTGCTAGAGCCAAATAATTGGCCGGCAGTATGGTTAAATTTAAAAAAAAAATAAAAAAACAGATATTTTTCGCGAAAACTAAAAAATCACAAACTCCCTTTCCAGCGTTTTAGCCATGCATTGAGCGGAATGGGCCTCACATATTTGCGCGCTGAAGTCTCAAGGGCCATAAAGCTGCGCGCCTGGTTCTTTGCAACGTCTCCAGTTGGCACTCGCATTCGCCACATCGCGACCGACGCAAGAGTACGCGTTTCTACCAGAAAGTGTGACTTGAATGAATGTGTGTGGTTTAGTGGCGCAAGGGCCAGATATGGCCAATGAGCGCCAAGACAGTGTTAGTGATTTCGATGTGGAATGATGACTTCTGTGAAGAAGATGTGACTTGGCTGTAAAGTGGCCTAAAAATAGGCGCTGTAATGTGCGTAAAATCTACGCGCTATAAAATAATGGCGATGACTAATGACGAATACTATAAACATTAAAATCCATCGTAGAAGAATGATGCAAAATAGAAAATATACAAGATAGTAAAATTACTTGGAGCACTGATGCCTCGCCAGAGCCCTTGAAACACAAGTGCCTAGAGGCATGTGCTATACGAAAGAGCTATCACAGCGGCATCCTCTGAAGAGAGGACCCGCTACGAACATGTGGTGCTAACAACACGCAAGACAACATTTTTCAGAAAACTTAGGACTGCGTTGGTGTCAAATAAAGGTTCTGGGCCGAGTAGCATTACGGGATGTAGGGGGATTTGCGGCCGGTATGCAAAAGAAAAATGTTTCCTTCTCTCAGATTCGGCTGCCCCACACTCCAGGAGGACGTGGAGAACGGTCAGCCTCTCCCCGCATCTACCGCAGGTTGGAGGATCATTTTCAGTGGGTAAAAACATATGCGTGCCAAATGTGTGTCCTATTCTGAGGCGACAGAATAGGAAATCTGTTCGCCATGATTTTGCTACGGAGGGGGCCAAGAACCTAACTGTGGCTTTATCACGTGCAGTTTGTTTTTTTACTTCGGCATCCCATATACGTTGCCAGTTATTTCGCAGTTTCGCAGTTAAGAAAGGCTTCAGGTCTGTGACAGGGACCGAAGCGGTACGATTAACTGCATGCAATGAAGTTGATGTGGCCGTCTGGTCCACTAAAACGTTACCCTGGACGCCCCTATGGCCAGGCACCCAGCATATAATCCCATGCTGTTTAGATACATATGCTTTACATAAGACCGAATAGAGTTCAATTATAACAGGATTTTTGTGCTTACAGAACGATATCAAAGACTTCACAGCGCTTAGGGAGTCCGTATATATAACTGATTTTCTAGTGTTGATTTCCTGATATGCTTCACGGTCGAAAGCATTGCGTAGGCCTCAGCCGTAAAGATACTAGTTTCCGGATGCAGTACGTCGGATTCCGAGAAGGATGGACCGGCGGCTGCACAGGACACCCTGTCGTGGAACTTCGATGCGTCTGTGTAGAACTCCGTGCAGGAGTGCTTGTGCTGGAGTTCCCAGAAATGCATTTGGATTTCAATCTCTGAAGCGTGTTTTGTAACTTGCATGAAAGATATATCGCATTGTATCAGCTGCCACTCCCAAGGAGGTAGCAGCTTGGGTGGAGGCGTTAGGCGAAACTCGAGGAGTGGAACATGCATTTCATGACTAAGCTCCCTCACACGCAGCGAGAAAGGCGGTCTTACGGAGGGACGATTACGAAAGAGTGTAGCATATGTAATATCGTTAACGGTATTAAAACACGGATGTTGAGGATTAGAGTGGATTTTCAGAAAATATGTTTGGCTGATGTATGTTCTCTGCAGATGAAGTGACCACTCATTTGATTCTGCATACAAACTTTGTATGGGACTTGTTCTGAAAGCGCCAGTGGCCAGTCGGATTCCTATATTTAGCGCGCTCGGGATGGCAGAGTGATAAATCACGGCACCATAGTCTGCTCGTGATCGAATGAGGCTTTTATAGAGATTCATTAAACACTTTTTGTCACTACCACATGTAGTCTGGGATAGAAGTTCCATTATGTTCATTGTTTTTAGACATTTTTCTTTAAGATGTGTAATGTGGGGGACGAAAGTGAGTCTGTAGTCAAGCATAACACCTATAAATTTGTGCTCTTTGTTTACAGGTACTTGTTGTCCACTCACTTCTAAGCAAGGATCTGGGATCATTCCTCTCTTTCTTGTAAAAAGAACACAAGAGCTTTTGTTAGGATTGATCTTAAATCCATTCTTGTCAGCCCACATTGAGACTTTGTTCAGGCCATGCTGTACCTGTCTCTCGCACACTGCGAGGTTACAGGATTTGAAATCTCTTCGTACGTCGTCCACGTAGGCAGAATAAAAGATTGCCGGTGGTAATGAAGTGCGAAGCGTGTTCATCTTCACGATGAAGAGTGTGCAGCTGAGCACGCCTCCTTGGGGTACACCCGTTTCTTGCGTAAGAGGACGCCAAAATACATTACGGACTTTACCCGGAAGGTACGACTGGACAGATAGCTTTTTATTAGGTTTAGCATATTACCATGGATGCCCATCTGACAAGTCTCTTAAGATTCCGGAATGCCGCGTTGTATTGTGCGCCTTCGCCATATCGAGGAACATGGATAAGAAAACCTGTTTGTGCACAAATGCGTCTCGAATATTTGCTTCTACACGTACAAGATGGTCAGTTGTGGAGCGCCCTTCTCGGAAGCCACACTGATAAGGATCAAGCATTTTGTTCTGTTCAAGGAAATGAATGAGTAGCCGATTAATCATTTCTTCAAATACCTTACAAAGGCAACTTTTCAGGGCTATGGGGCGGTAACTTGCCACTGAGGAAGGATATTTGCCTTGTTTCAAAAACGGGATCACAATGGCTTCTTTCCATGCAATCGGAAGGTATCCTGTAGCCAAAATGGTGTTGAAAAGTGTGACTAGTGTAACTTGGGTGTCTCCGTGTGTGTTTTTGATCATTTCATACAGGATTCTGTCAGATCCCGGTGAAGAGTTCTTGCATGCGCTCAAGCCAGCTCTCAACTCGACAATACTAAAAGGACAGTTGTACGGCTCATTCTGTTGACATTTCCTGATGAGTGGCTTACATTCTTCTATTTGTTTATATTTCAGAAAGGATTGCGAGTAATAGTTGGCACTTGACACGCTCTTAAAGTGCTCCACAAGTAAGTCCGCCTGATCTTGTAGGATATCGCCTTGTGCGTTTACCAAAGGGAGTCAATATGGCTTGTCGCCGTCTTATCCTATTAAACCTGATCCAGGCTTGCCTCATCAGTAAACGAGTTGATACGAGATAGAACATTCTGCCAGCTTTCTCGTCAGGCCTGTCGGCAGGTTTGCCTGCCTTGGGATTTCACTTTTTTAATGTTGCTAAGATTCTCCGCAGTGGGAGAACCGTGTAGCAACCCCCACTCCCTGTTCTGTTTTTTACGAGCGATCCTACAATCGTCGTTCCACCGCGGGACACGCCGTTTGCACGCCAAGCCATTTACTTCTGATATGAATTTAGATGCGACATCTATTATGAAGGCTGTAAAGAACTCCACTGCAGCATCAATTCCTAACGAAGACAGGTGAACCCATGACATACTAGTAGGAGACCGAAATTTCTCCCAATCAGCTGTCTCAATCTTCCACCTAGGAGCGTGTGGTGGATATTCGTTTCCTTTAGGTGATCTTAGCAGTATAGGGAAGTGGTCGCTGCCGTAAGGGTTGTCGGTAACTTCCCATTCAAATTCAGGCAGTACAGATGGGGAGACTATGCTAACATCTATTGAAGAATAGGTTCTGTTTGCAATAGAGTAATATGTGTGCCTTCTTATTTAACAGGCACGCACCAGAAGAAAAAAGGAACTGTTCGACAAGACATCCTCGCGCATCCATACGAGGTCACTCCAAAGGTAGTTATGTGCATTGAAATCGCCAAGAACAACATAGAGTTCTGGCAATTCATCTATAGAAGGCTGAAATTCATGTTTGCTTAGTTTATAATGTGGGGGTATATAAATTGAGCAAATAGCGTTAAGTTTGTTTAGCAGAACAACTAGAAGCGCCACTGCCTCAAGGGCTGTTCGTAGCTGTAAACGTTGACACGCTATGCTTTCTTGAATTAAAATTGCAACACGCCCGATGATGCGACAGCATCATGGCGATCTTTGCGAAAAGTAACCTACTGTCGAAGAAAGTTTGTGTATATTGATTTTAATTGTGTTTCCTGTAAACACAGCACTTTCGGATTGCGTTTATGGATGAGTTCGTGCACATCATAAAGATTCCTGAGAAGACCTCAGAGATTCCGTTGAATGATTTGTGTATCCATATGTAAAGTAAATTTGTGCTGTGTTTACGGAAACCGAAGGAATGTCTTAGATTACAGAACCCTTTCGAGGCCCTGTAATAGGTGTTTTGCCCTTTCTGAAGCCTTCGAGCGAGTGTCGGCGCTCCTTAGGCGTTTGGTGCGCCTTGAGAACAGGTGTAGTGCCCATTGCCTCCTGTGCGACGCCGGACAAGCGCTCTTGCGAGCGAGATGTTTTCCGAGAGAGTCCTGCCCCGGAAGGCAAGACCCCTGCACCCACCAGCCCGGAGGTCGATGCGGCTTCTGGAGGGATTTGGCTGCGCTGGTCTTTGCCAGCGCTGGAAAGGGCCTCAGAGGTTGGGGCATCCTCGGCTGCGCCCACCTTCGCGGTCGATAGCCCCGTCTGCTGCGTTGGCGGAGCAGCGCTAGCTGCAACCGCCGCGGGGGCAGATGGCGTAGCTGCCGACTCACTGCTTGTGGGTCGGACAGCCGCCGGAGGCCGTTGTGACGCTGCCCCTGACGCGCCGCATCGGCAAAGGTTTTGTTGGGCAGGTACGATACCCGCCTGTGTGCCTCCTTGAAACTTATATTTTCCTTTACTTTAACTGTTACAATTTCCTTTTCCTTTTTCCAGGATGGACACGACCGCGAGTACGCGGCGTGCTCCCCATCACAGTTTACATAGTGGAGAGCATTCTCACAAGCTTTAGGTGTGTGTTCGTGGGCACTGCATTTCGCACATGTTTGGCGGCCTCGGCAGCTCTGCCAGCTGTGACCGAAGCGCTGGCATTTGAAACATCGGAGTGGATTTGGCACGTACGGCCTAACGCGGAGCTTGATGTACCCGACCTCGATTGCCTCGGGCAAGATACTTGTTTCAAAAGTAATTATTAGGTGTTTCGTCTGAATCTCTTTACCATCCCGCCTCATCTTAATTCTTGTGACATTGATCACATTTTGCTCACTGAAGCCCTCCAGGAGTTCCGCTTCAGTCAGCTCAAGGAAATCATCATGCGACAGAACACCACGGGTGGTGTTCATTGTACGGTGCGGCGTTACTTTTACGGGGGTCTCCGCAATTGACACTACTTCCAGTAGTTTCTCATATTGTTTAACATCGCGGAGCTCCAAGAGGAGGTCGCTGCTTGCCGTCCTCGACACCTTGTAGACTGGACCAAAAACATCAGTCAGGGACTTTAAAACAAGGAATGGTGAAATGGTGCGCACTGCTTTGTTTGACTTTTCAGAGTGAATAACATGGAAGCGGGGCAAATTCTGTATTTGGTGTCCGAAAAAGTGGAATAAATCTTCAGTGCGCCCCCGTTTCTGAGGGCGATCAGGAAGTTGGGTGAAAGAAGTGTCCATGAAAATAAGAAAAATTAGTCAACAGCGCTAACCGCCCACGACGGAGCCCAACGAGGGCACGCGGCAGAGCTGGCGTACCAGTCTGCACGACGCCAGTCGTACCCCATCGCTATAACCAAACATGGAGTACCCAAGGTTGAATAGCCACACAAGGTTAACCCTTGCCGCCGTGGAGAAAGGAAGTAAATGGAAGAGAGAAGAAGACAGGAAAGGCCCAAAAGTGACAGATAAAGATGAAGGTTTGAGGAGAGAGGGACAGAAAAACGCGACTGCCGATTTCCTCCAGGTGGGTCAGTCTGGAGGTGCCCTCTATGTGAAGCAGAGGCCGAAGAGGTGTGTTGCCTCCGCCGGGGGGCCTTAAAGGTACGAACACCCAGCATCGGCTCAACACCCAGGATCCCCTTTTCCCCAGACACGTCTAAGCCGCGCACGGCTACACGCGGGAGGGTCCGACCCTCGTGTGCTGGGGTCCGTGGTGTCGCAACACACCAAACGCCTGCTGACGCAGACGCCCCTGCGGGGGAAAGTGTGACTTCGTCCATGGCTTTTGCCGCCAGCGCTTCCTGGTAAACATTACTATTACATAAGCTGCACTTGTCGGGAAGCTTGTGAAGCACTGAGATAGTTTTGAATTCTATCGCGTTCCACTCTGAAAGGCGAAACTTCACCGTCCTCCAATTCTTTTTTTATTCAATTCTACGAATACGAGCGATAAAATATCACTCGTAGGAAGCTTAGAATTATCCTTCGCTTCATGAAAAATTACATTGACCTACTAGGACTGATCGCCATGTAAAATATCCTGCAGAACCGATCGCACTATTGACGCCGACGTGACGGCAATTAGCGTTGAAATAATCTATTGACACCCCGTAATGCAACCGTTGAACTGCGTCGTGCATAAGGCGTGTACTCAGCTGGCATGGTCTGAAACACTTCCGTGCGGACGCACAGGCTACCGACTCAGCCCTACGACTGGCTAACCTCCCCTTCTTTCCTTCTATTCCTCCGCCTAGGGATACGATGCGCCACCTAGCGAGGCAGTAGTCAAGTCTCCGTATAACCATTTTGTGTGTATATATTCGGAAATTCTTTTAATGTTTATGACACAGGTTTTACTGCGCCCACCTTCAGATGAACTTGCGGAATTTTTTAAATGAAGAACGGAACATATGATTTAGGCCATACCCCCTAATCCTAGATGGCATCAATGAAACTCATTCGAGAGAAACACAGCCAGAGACACGTACGCGGGTAAATGAGCTACACAAACCCATTAACCCTTGGGTATTATACCCAGTCCCGCAAGTAAACAGGTTTATTTATAACGCCACATAGGTTATGGAAACACAGGGAGTGACACATACCAAGTGACGGAAAATGGTGTTAAAGAGGTGACTCACCCGCAGTTATTCAAATTGGGCTGAACGGGATTTAAAAAAAACGTTGCTCATAAGCAGTGATACATAGAGACTAACACATGTCATTATGAAACGATTTAACTTGGTGAGTGGCAGAGCTGGCCAAACATACATTTATATCGCATTGTGCTACCTGTGCAAAATACCAAGTAGAGAAGTTTTTCAGAAACCTATACAAAAGACTAGCGACAATAATGTATCCGCAGGATACTAGCCATTCTTTTCATTGGATTATTCGATGCGTTCCTAAACGTCCTAATACTTCAAACCCCGCAACCTTACACATCATTTGCCCGGACGCCTAACCAGACGATGCGTGCCCCTTGTGCGGTGTCACGGCGACACTCATACACGTGCTCTGGGAGTACGCCCGATTCTACCCCCGACAAGTGGGAGAAGACCATATGAAGCCCGCTCCTATAAGACCAGCAATGGACCGTCCAGCAGGCTCGCGCTGCGGCTGGCAGGTACTCCCTGTCGGTCCCTGTGTTTGAGACGCCCACTGCGCGCTGACGTGCGTCCTGCAGGACTTTTATTAATGTTTTTCCAATCCAATCCAATCCACTTAGCACCATCATTGGGACTGCTCCAAGCACATAATAGTTAGCTAGTGCAATTTTTTTATCTTTGCAAACAGATGTGGTTGCTTTGAAGGTTTTTGTATTTCTTTCACCGAATTTGCTCGAAATTCTTGCTGAGTAATATAATGTTTTAGTCTTTAACAGACCATATACTCAGCGAATCTATAGATCCGCTCTTTGCATCTGTCTACGTCGACAGCAGGTAGAAATTTTGCCTACCTTTGTTTATGTTGTACCTGGCTCTTTTGGGCAATAAATGCTACAAACGGAAACGAGCACGCAAAACATTAGAACATTTCATTTGCTATAACGCCTTTCCGCAGCAGTGATCCGCATCAGATCATTGGAGGAAGGGATGCATTGGGCGCTTTTGCTTTGCCGCTTACCGGGCCGGTGTAAGGTATTTCATCTACCGAAAAATCCTAGGTTGGTCCAACTTTCTATCTTCACGCCACTTTATACAGTTTCGTAATTACCCCGTATAATGTTTTAGATTACGCAACGAATATGTTGCCATGTGTCGGTAGCATTAGAGAGCCGTATTTGGGTTACTTTAGTGCCCCTTTATTTTCACATGAAGAGTAATCGAGGATAAGGACTTGAACAAGATGTCCGATCACAACTTTTTTTCGGTAATGTTAAAAAATTGCGCCCAAAGAAAATTACGATTTTGTGGGAATGCGATGAATTCACCCACAGCTGATTTATCAGGTAGTTGCCAAGCCCGAGCCCGTGTATTTAAGGCAAATGAACCTGCGGTGGAAAATAGCCGTGCTGTAATGGAACTGCGTAACAGAATAACCATAGCGCAAATGCGTGCTTTTCGTTCTTTCGGAGAGGATTTGACGCTGGTGGTTGAGTGTGAGGGCAGCCATATTGGGTTGATATTATGGTATCCAGTTCACCAAAATTGTATACGGCCTACATAATTCAAGGTTGTTGCCGTAGAACATATTGACAGTAAGTACATTGTTAAACAACTTTATTTGGAACACCAGCGCGGAGCGAAGTTATATCTGCGGAAGAGGAATTGCAACTTGCAGCACTTTATATCTTCTATAGTTGTAACCGTGTTCCTGCTCGCAGTGCACAAATGCTGTAACGGTTTTCACAGATTTAGCGCCTCTTTGTGCGGCTTCCAATTGATATACGGGAGCCTTCACCGGCATGTAGCCACATCTGAAACAGTACGCGTGGATTTGTAAGTTATCATATTTGCAGCCACATGCATAACGATTTGTCAGCTATGGAGAAAGGTGGTGCAGAAAACTAATAACGAGAATAGCGATCTCTAATTTTTTTAACTATTTTCCTTTATGCATGAAAGTTTTGCTGAGCCCGAAGTTTCTGGCGCAATGGTATGCAGCATCCAGCTAATACAACGTCCCCGTTTATGTAAAGGAAATAAATTGTTCATTGCGGAAATTTTTCCTTCGGTTTTATATTGGCAATAAATGTGTCGGTTATGATTCCTAAAGATGCTGCAACAATTCCCGAGCAAAAACAATTTTTCGAGACTTTCCGACTTTTATTATTCGAGACCTTCAACAACCAAACACGTGGTTTGTATAAAACGGTATAAATTTCAAATATGTCGCTCTCTGGCTCTAGCTGGTCAATCATACGCTCTTTTAATGACTGACCGCAGGTTGATGCTTATGTACACCTTTATTATAGTTTTTGAAATACCACACAGTACCCTATGTGCTCAATTTTCGCGCTCTAACAATAAAAGTGGAGAGTTGGGGGGTTATCAAAGGTACAGCGCTGTTCATTGTTCATATTTCTTGCATGTGTACAATTAAAACATTTGGCAAACTACATAGGCATCTCCTAAGATAAGTTCAAATTGTCTTTATTTGCATGCGTTCTGCGACTCGGGGTTCCTAAATGATTGAGCAACAGGCGTATTTTGTATCTTAAGAGACAGGTTAGCTCAACTGGTGCATCTGAAATAATGTTACTGATACGCGCTTTGGCGAATGGTTCATGATGAAGAAACAAGATATCTGAGCAGTATCTCAGGATATATTCTTTAAATAATGTACATTCGATAGTGCCCAGCGCTGAATTTATGACATATACGCGGTTTCACGCACATGTGATCAAGGCCAGCTCAAGAGCTATACTTTCAAAGCCATTCCTTGTATTAAACAATCCCGATGCGCTCACCACTAGGCCATGAATTATCCCCTGACCCAAGTTTGTGGGAAAGTAGTTAAAGGCTCTGCAGAGAGGCATAGAGAGAGACAGACAGGAAGCGCCAAAGATACGTGATATTTCCAAACAATTGTAGTGGAAATATTATTCCACCCATGCGGTAATGGTGCTATTAGACATATTATGGCAGCATGATTCGCAAGGTGTTAAACAACTGTGTGTTTCGAATCTTGACGAGGTGGGTCCGGCTCATTTGAATGAAAAAGCCCGCGCCAAAACTCATTTAGAGGAACGGACGGCATGGTTTAAGAGCTTCTATAGTGGTGAACGTGTTATCTTTTGTGAAGCTCTTTTGCCATGGAAAAGCATTTGTTCACGGGGCTCTCCAAACTACGACCTTCATTGCGCAGTTCCATTGTTTCATACGGAGAGGTCATGTTTTACAGTGGCCCGATGCGCCGTCAAAAAGCGTATAGCAATTATTGGGCGCCACATAATAGTAAGTCACAGGCGCATGACACGGTTTGACGATGTGAAGTACTATACGTGGGACCTTCTTTTCTTGTATAATGCTTTGTAAGATATTTCGTTCAACTCTCACCGACATACCACGCTCCTTAAATATGACCCACCACGGCGCTCGCACAATAGCGAATACCTTTTTATGAGCGCGAAAAGCGCAGCTTAGTTAAAAGCATCCTTGATTTTAGGGTTGCGACTATGACTATGATTATATGTCGCCGTTGATGGCAGTCGAACTTTTAGTATGAATTGGACACCATAACGATGGCATTGCCATTTATCTCTAAATGACCACAATTATTGTTTAACATGTTATGTAACACAGCAGCTTTCTAATTGAAACGAGGAGGAAGTGATTTCATTGCGAAATGAATTATACGCACACTTCAGGCGCGTTTCCACAGTCGATGTCGACGTACTGTCCCCTACAAAGTCCAACTGCGATGGCACCGTCTTCGCGAGCCGTATACTGTACGTGCGTGTGAAAGCTTGCGAGTGTGAGCCAACCACGGCGGCTTAATCACGCCCGCGGAAGAGGTGAAACCAGGGAGGAAGCGCACCGTGTTCCATTTCAGTCGCTCGCAAACACTACGTGGGAGTGAGGAGAGGGGGAGGGGGGAGGGCTAAGGGAGTACTATACTTTGGCGGCGGCTGTGTAGAGCACCGCCTCACGCTACCGTGCGGGCCCTGTCTCGAAATTGATCTGCGGCGGGGCCAGCGCGCGCCCAGGGTTGACAGCTTCGTGTGCGCGATGTTATAGTCATTGAGTTCGCGCTTATGAGAGAGGCAGTACAGAGGGCATTTTCCTCACTGCTGTTGCTACGGCGTTTTCTCACTCCAGCGTTTCGACAGAGAATGTGCGCGGTTATCGAGTGAGAGATCCCTCTGTCCTGCTGCCCGAGACATTTCGGTGTTTCCCTAGACTTGTCGAAAGCAGGGGCGCCATAGAACTACCGAACTATCTGCAACAAATATTACATTCGTTTAGATCATGAAGTTACCCATGGGTGCCTCTGTCACTGTGACCGTGAGCAGCTTGAAACAGCGCTGCGCCCACCTCAGAACGATGCGGATAAGAGGAGAGTGGCATAAACTTTTTTGGAGTAGCGCACATCAACGACTGAGCGCAATAAAAGCGAGGTGAACTCTAGTGTGTTTGGCCAGCATATAAAATGGCAGTCTTTCCTGTATCTGGTGTCCCTCGACGTACTGTCAACAGGGCATACGATCAATGTATACAAAGGAACCGTGTCTTAGCCGTGGTGCTTTTGTCACATGCTAAAACCGATTTCACAGAAATTTCTACTTTTTCGCCGAATTTTGAACAAGCCTTCCCTATGGAAGCCGAAATGCATTGCATTTGAGCTTTATTTGGTGCGTGCGCGTCTTTATTTTTTCTTAGGTAAACCAATAGTTTTATTTCGTTGGACTAAACAGGTTACAACAACGTGAGCTCACTCGAATACGACAACTCTCACTCGAATCAACAAATCTACTGCCAAGTTGTGCCTACGCTTCTCTTACACAAAGATACCAAAGTAAAGCAATGGGGTACTATGCGTGCTAAATTGCATACGATACTAGAGTAAGTTGTGTTCATTGCATGCAGTTTTAGCAAGAGAATTGTTATGCTGACAGAAAGGAAAGACATTTCAGTTCAAACATTTGGCACAACGATTAGAAATGTATAACGCATACCTACGCTTAAACGTTAGCTGTGCCTTGTGCTAGGCCTTACCGCTACCCAATATGAGCTCACCAAATTGCGGAAAGGGGGGCAGGCGTAATGTCTCTGCAACCTCCATGATATGCAATGTATATTATGCTTTGTAGCCTGCAACTCCTAAGGTGTTTCTCTCAGATGCTGCAGAGATCGCCAGCTCACTAAGCGTACATTACCGCAGTCACCTGTGCAGAAGCAGGCCAAAGAGTCCCCACTGCGAGAGCTGTGATGAATGACAAATTCTCCGTGATATGAAGCACCATGTGCGTAACGCTACGGCACACTGCAGGCAGCCGCATCATCTCCCATTTGCTGAGGAATGCGCGCGAGGCAAAGCAGACGCTTCCGACAATGAGAGATGATACTGCATGACGTCTCAAAAATTATTGAAAAGGTTTTGGATATTTCTGGCGGCACAAAATTGAGGAATGAGGTGAGAAAAGCTAACGGCTTAAAATTAGGATCTTGTGACCAAATGTTTTACGCCACGAGGCTCTATTGAAGTAATCCAAATGATATAAAGCAAAAAAAAGGAAGTCTAGCGTGACATATAATGCGCGGTCACTATGTCAGAATAAATAGAACAGGGGACTGGAAAGAGACAAAGGTTTTTGCAAAGTTCGTCATACTTCTTCATGATCTGTTCACGTAAAGTGATTCCATCAAGGAGTAAAAATCCATCAAGGAGTAAAAAGCCTGTTGAACATCTGGTTGGCCCAGTAGCGGGGTTCATCAGGCAATGTGTGATAAAGAGAAGGAAGTCATCAACACATCAGAAGGTTTTTACATATAGCAGCGTGCTAAGGTTCTCAGGCAGGCCTGTCATAATACGCCAATAAGTCTTCGTGCGCAAGCTATGCAGAACCAACCACATATGCCTTCTGTTCGGACAAAGAACTGCTCATTGTAACTAACGAGGATGAAGTGGACAAAAAAATACGGCAGGTTTATTAATCTGGTCTCACCGGTATCAACAGTGCTCTTTAAGTCTGCATCGTCATACTCCCCAATGCCTTCTTAGGTGACATCACCAAGGACCGGCTTGAGGCATGTGTTAATAGACATCTTTACAAGCTAAAATGCATGAATGCATGAAGAGCACATGGTGTCGAAAAAGTAGGCACCTCACAGGGGCACTGGAGAAGGAAGAGATCATCGACACTGGGCAAAGACAAGCTTCTCTGCTACTAAATACCCAGTACTGTTGTCATGTCATGACCTCTGAAACAATGCCTCTGAAAGAAGAAATCATCTTTGTGTATCCATAAAGAGGACAGACAGGCAAAGCCCCTTCAGCAATGCTGCCTGCTTCAAAAGGCCTACTAAGCACATCCTGAATGCTTCCTTTTTAGACTTTCCTGGGTGCAAGCATTCTACTGACCAAAAGTTGTCAATGAGAGCACTGTTGGTTTGGTGGCAATTGCAACAAACCTCCCTTCCTAGTTGGTCTGGAGGCTCACGGTGCTCATAAAGCGACACCATGAGACAAGCAAGGTGACTGCATGCCTCCAAGCCCTTGTTCGTTTATCACACTGTTCTGTTAGTAACAACCAAGAGGCGTGAAACCAATCAGGTCAGGTTCGGCACTCGTGTGGTTACTGTGGAGGATCCATAATGAAAAGCACAAAAATAGAAAAATCAAGGGAAAGGATAATAACGCACCATTTAACACTTAGCATTTGCTGCAGCCCACCCCCTTCTCTCACTGTATCTGGTCGTGCTACATTTTTTTTGCTTTAGATAGGCATGAAAATCTCCCGTGCACAGCTTACTGCAGAGAGCATAGGTGATTTATTTATTTATTTATTTATTTACTTATTTATTTATTTTTTATTAGTATTACCCTCATAGCAAGAGGCATTACAGAGGGGAGCTCAACATACGGGAAAAGAGACACTATACAGGTTTTTCTTCTGCTAATCCAATGTTAGCTAAAATGATGAGATGCAACGACGAGAAGCAACAAAAATTCAAGCAATCGACCGATAACAAATATAATTACATAGTTGGTTAGTTACATTGCAATACGCTTCTCTTTAAAACATTATCAAACTGGGAATAGTGAACAGTGGATGTGACAGCTCCAGGAAGGTGGTTCCAATCCTTTGAGGTGCTGGGTACAAATGATTGATAACATGTTTGCGTTAAGCACGACATTATTCCCACCTTTTGTGCATGATTGAATCGAAGGAAAATGTATGATGGAGGAAGAATAAGGTCGTTGTGTAGGGCGGGACTGTAGTATTCCTTGTGGAAGAGACATAGGCGAGAAAACTTGCGGCGACAGGCGAGTGACGCAAGCTGTAGAGATTCTTTCATTAAATTGATACTGGCAGTGCAACTGTAGTTTCCTAGAAAGAAGCAGACATAGCTATTTTGGACAAGCTCGAGGGCAGAGGTTAGTATAGCAGTGCTTGGGTCCCAGATTGAAGAGCCATATTCGAGTTTACTTCGGGCTAAAGATTTGTAAAGGAGGAGTTTTAAAGAAACAGGAGCAGATGAAAAATTGCGCCGGAGATAACCAACGAGCGGTTTGCATTGCTAATTATTTTGCTGATATGAAGAGACCAAGAAAGAGAGGATGTTATGTGGACACCTAAGTAGCAATAGGATGTTACGGATTCGAGAGCGGAATTCTCGAGCAAGTAGGGAATGGGGCAAGAAGTTGTACGGGAGATGCCGTAATACCTTACATTTTGTGTGTTGAGTTCCATCAGCCAGACTTTACACAAGTTAGCTTTGCAGTTGATATCGTTTTGACTGATCATAATATCGTTTTGGTCTCGGAAGACTACGCAATCTTCGGCGAATAAGTAAATGTTAGAGGTCACGCTTTGCGGCAAGTCATTATAATAATGAGAAACTGGAGAGGGCCGAGCACTGGGCCATGGGGCTCGCCAGAGTGAACTGGCCTCAAGGGGGAATTATAATTGTCAGCATACACGAATTGCGAGCGTCCGGATACAAAATATTCGATCCAGGAGAGAAGTTTCCTATCAATGTTCAATTTGCTTAATTTAAAGAGAAGTGAACTGTGGCAAACTTTTTCAAAAGCTTTTGCGAAATCTAGGAAGACACAGTAAGCTATAGAACGATGATCAAGAATTGCATGTAGCTTGTGTGTAAGGGAAGCCAACTGGAAATCACAGGAAAGAGATCGCCGGAAACCATGTTGAGCCTTCGAAAAGAACGAGTTGGCATCAAAGAAATTAACAAAGTTTGTGTAAAAAACATGTTCGAGGATTTTACACGGCATACTGGTTAGTGAAATTGGGCGGTAGTTTAGGGGTGAATTTTTCCAGATTTATGAACTGGAACCACCTTTCCAAATTTCCAGTCGGACGGCAGTGCGGATTCATCAACTGATTGTTGCAATATCTTGAATAGCATATTACTAGAATAAATTTTGGTACTTTATTAAGAAATTCGCATTCATAAGGTCAATTCCTGGGCTTGAGGTCACTTACAATGATTCGATAATTTTTTCAATGCCAAAGGTTTGAATAATTACTGAATTCATTGTTAGAGAATCAGAACATTGCACGTTGGGAAGTGTTTAAGAGGAGTATGTAACAAAATTACGGCAAAATACATCATTTAATACATCAGAGCAGTCGGCAACTGGAATAGCTACACCAGAAGAGTCAAGTAACGTGATTTCACTATTACGGTCGGGGTGAATGGTTCGCCAAAACGTTTTTGGATCATTACTGAGCATAGCTGGCAGAGTATTTTGTAGGAAATAATTACGAGAACATTTCGGTGCGGAGACATAAGCATTATTCGCTTTCACATATGCATCCCACCGCTGCTCGGAAGGAGAATGCTTGGCAGAGCGATATAGCCGCTTTTTTTTATTACGAAGTCGTTTTAAATTCGAGTTATACCAAAGTGCTTTTGCATTCGAAGAAATAGTGCGCATAGGTATGGTGCTTGTCGATTAGTTCATGTAGTTTTGCTGTAAACATATTCCAGTTAGTTTCGGCAGTACGGCTTTCAAAATCATCTAAGAAAACGTTGAGAAACGTAGACAGTTCGTTATTATTAGCTTCAAAGTTCGCTTTACTGTAATTACGAAGGGACTTCTTGAATCTCCGGTTTATCGACTGACAATATTTTACTTCAAAACAAAGCTTTAAATGATCGCTAATACCTGGCCGATACAATAAATCAGAGATCATACCAGAACAGTTCGTTAGTATAAGGTCAAGCGTATTTGCCGTATTATGCGTTAGCCTAGTAGGTTGACAGACAAGCTGATAAAGAGAAAATACCGCGCAAAGAGTAATAAAGTCAAAGCTTTCTGATGAAAATAGTTTCAAAGCCGAGGGCTCAGAAGACCAGGAAATGTTGGGAAAGTTGAAGTATTGCAGGAGAAAATGAAAGCTTTAGGCTGACGTGCATTAATGGTATCAATGGCATCATATAAATGGGCAGCAAAATTTGAGCAATCATTGGGTGGACGACAGCAAACCCTAAACACAAAGCTTTTATGGCAGATATAAGCGTGCGCCCACACAATTTCTAGATTAGTTTGAACAGGAATATGGGAAGACGGAATATCTCGCGAAATGGCCAACATAACACCGCTTCCTACTCGTGATTCACGGTCACAGCAATAAATGCGGAAGCTAGGTGCGTCATGAAATATTTCGTTGTCAGTAATGTTTGGGTGAAGCCAGGTTTCAGTGAGCGCACTAATAGAGGAATTGCACGTGTCAACAACTGATTCAAATGACTAACGCTTATTAAGTATGCTTCTGACATTTGCCAAAAGTAAATACACGCTGGGTGCCGGCGACAAACAACCACGTCCCCTCGCGCTTACCTATGGTAATGTTTCGCCAGTCAAGTTTGGCGCTTAAAGTCGCGATACACTGTTATTTGAATCACGAGAAATGGGCGGGTTTAGGTCTTTAATGCTGCTGCTGGCTGTGCCGTGTACGTAGCGTTTATTGTAGACAATGAGCTTGTTGTGCCGCAGGTGGAAGTTCAGTGACCCGGGTAAACATTTGGCGAATTCTACTAGCTTTCTTCTAGCATGGCGAGTGGCGGCGGAATAGTCTTCGGCAACTGACATTCTATCCTCATTGAATTTTGACCGTATTTCCAGCACTTTTTGTGTAGTTTTAAAAGTAAACTTTATAATGACAGGCAGACAGCCTGATGCTGTGAAAGTGCCTAAACGGTGTGCGCGTTCGATCTGGGATTTCGAGATGCTACTGCCCATCATGGTGGACAACACGGCAAGCGCTTTCTGCTCGGTTTGTTGCCATGTTTCACGACTATCAAGAATACCATGTATGATCAAGTTTTCGCCTCTGGACCGATCTTCTATATCGTCTATGCGATTCTGGATTGAAGCTTGCAGTGATGTCAGGCACTTGGCAGTATCCAGCACGGCAGCTGTGTGATGACTCATGGAGCCATAGTCGTCGCTTTTACGTTCAAGAGTTTCAAACGTTTGAGCATGTCAATGAGCCTAGATTCCAATGTTTCTTGGTTAGACTTGATTATTTTAATATCGGATATTGCAGTCGCTTGTCCCAATGAAACATATTTTGATAGTGATGCTGTCATTTGTCTTTTTCAGCATGTGCATCATGACACCTATCTGCGCGTGCTCCGAATCGCCTTCGGTTTGAGTAGATCGAGCGTGGGCTGGACCAGGGTTAGTCTCAATGTCAACACAGCAGAGCAACAACAAAGAAGAATCAAAGCAATTGCACAAGATATCACAAAGCACCCGTGGGAATGGGAGCACTACCAAGCAGCGGTCGTCCGACCTTCTAGCGAATATAGAGAAGCGGTTACACACCTGCGGAACATAGAGAACGAAGGGATTAGCCATACTACCACGACGGCTGCTCCCATGCCCACTGAAAGCACAAGGAGGCGGCCAGGCATATAAATACGGGGCGGGACTTGATTCCAGGGTCGATCTTGTCAACTTGATACGAGGGAAATTGGTGATCCGAGGCATAAATTCGTTGGGTGCGCGCGCACTTTCCAGGCGGTAGTGCTGCGCGGGGCTTTCGGTGAGCGGCACTGTCAAGGGTGGGATGGCGAACGGCATAGGGACCACGTAGTAGACCACCAGGATAACAAGGGCCTGCGGAACGTAGAAAACGAAGGGATTAGCCATACTTCTGTGACGGCTGCTCCCATGCCCACTGTTCCCAGTCGGTGTCTCAATTTTTATATACACTATGTGCTGGCTCAAAGAGGCTTGAAACACTGCAATGGAAGCTTCTAATAGAAAAGGCGCCTGGAAGAAAAGAATAAAGAAGCTATGCTGGAACCATCTTGTCCCCTGAATAATAATTGTGCTTCCATATCAACTTCAGCCCTCCAGTTGAGAGTAATGTACCCACGCACTTATGAACGAAACAATTCTCAAAGAGCACATGTGCAGTCCAGCTAAAAGCATGGGCATGAATCCACATTGTGCCCCTGCATTGAACGTGAATAACGCGTTCCATAATGGCGAATGTTCTCTATTAGACTTCCCTGCAATATGAATTTGTAATGTACAAAGAATTCAAAGAATTATCAATGAAGCTTACTACGAGCGCAGATGCATTTGCAAATTATATCACAATGGAATATCATGAGAACAGAGTAAACCTATGTGCCCTTTCCACTCTTAGCATGCTTTACTGCACGATGCTTATTTCCACCTATGTATTAAGGTGTAGGAAGCTCTGGAGAGGCAAAGCAGAAGGGTGTGTCTAAAGATTATTCTGCTGAAAACTAATGTTTAACAGTCTCGGAAGAGAGCAGTAGTTTACGATAGGTAGCGAGGCACTGCAAGGGGTAAGGGAATACATCTACTTAGGACAGGTAATGACTGCGGATCCGGATCGTGGGATGAAATAATAAGAATAATAACAATGGGCTGGGGTGCATTTGGCAGGCATTCTCAGATTATGAACAGCAGCTTGCCATTATCCCTCAAGAGAAAAGTGTATAACAGCTGTGTCATACAAGTACTCACGTACGTGGCAGAAAACTGGAGGCTTAGGAAATTGGTTCTACTTAAATTGAGGACGACGCAACGAGCTATGTAAAGAATAATGATATGTGTAACGTTAAGGGATAAGAAAAGAGCAGATTACATGAGGGAACAAACGCGAATTAATGACATCTTTGTTGAAATCAAGAAAAAGAGATGGAGGGGGGGGGGCATGGGAAGGACATGTAATGAGGAGGGAAGATAACCGATGGTAATTAAGGGTTACGGGCTGGATTTCAAGGGAAGGGAAGCATATCAGGGGGCGGCAGAAAGTTAGGTGGACGAATGAGAATACGAAGTTTGCAGGTTAAACATGGCCGCAGTTAGAACATGAACGGGGTAGTTGGAGAAGTATGGGACAGGCCTTTGCACTGCAGTTGGCGTAACCAAGCTGGTGATGAATAATGAATATATGACTTATCCAACATTCATCTTGATTTTAACGAATTAAAGCATGTTTGCTCATGACTGCTAGTTCAAGGTATAATATCGAATCTTTGTATTTCTTCACAGAAACCCTCGGCAGTAAAACAAGGACACAACTACCACTGCAGTTTAGATTCGGCCAGCACCGTTTGCTTTTTTAAGTGGTTTTCAAAATTAGGCCGTTCTTCACCGGTTAAATTTAAGTGGCGGTAACTTGAAGCAATGCTGATTGAGGTTTACTGCTGTTTGCAGCACACAGAAGGGAATGTATCAATATTTATTTCCTTTTCGTGCTACACGTTCAACTGACTTGAGCAATTTACTTATGCTTCTTGCTTGAGAAACAGACATGATGAATCGGTTTGGAGAACTGACACGGGCTGCTCCGGTCAAATATTTGAAAGAAATATGCATTTTGGACCAGTTCGCTGTAGCCAGCAAGAAGCCGAAGGTCCATTCATTAGAAGTGTTGCACATATTTAAGATATCATTGTTCCGCAGTGGAGGTCAAGCGTTCATGTGAGTCTTGTGGTGTCTTCTTTAAGAGGTGGTTACGCGAGGCTTTAATTTATGCACTGACGAAGCAAATAGTTTTCAGTCTGTGTAATTAAACAACGCGGTATCGAGATATGTAGAGGCAGAATGTGTTTACATTTTCCATTTCATTGCAGCCTAATCTACGCTGTAAGTCCTCAAGTATGCTACAGGCATTGTAATTGGAGCTGTAAAAAGCTACTTCATGGTTTCAATTCAAAGTTGTAGTAAACGGCTGGGTTTCGCGAACAATGCGCGCCTCGCCATAACGACAGTCGGTTGCTTCCCTGGCGGGAGGAGTGTGCCATATTTTCGATAAAATCTAATGAGGGTCACTAGGACACATTTCATCGCTTGCATTTGATTACTTCTTGAATTTAAACACGACATTTTCTTCATGTGATTGCTGTTATAGTGTTCGCGAAGTATATACAGACAATACACGATGCAGCGTCGTGTTAACATCCAATGCGTATCTGGGTGCCTATTGCACAGAACGATGAAAGTAGTATCAAACCTCTTCACACAAAATGCGCGCCTATCTCTTCCATTTAGGCCTTAATACAGTTGCCACATTTCATTAAAGGAACTCACCAGAGTGGTAAGAATTATGCTGAAAGCTTCGCAGGGCAGTGTCCTTCCGACACGGATTTATAATGTTGACACCAAATGTCAAGGTATTTCTTCGATGTAAAATGCTATGTCTCTAAAACTTAAGTATTAAGAGGAAGCTTTAGCTCGAGTGCTCCTATCTAAATACATGTAAAAGGAGAATTCGTTTTTCTCGGCAACCACTGCACGAAATTTGGCGAGGTTTGTTGCATTTAAAAGACAAACTTAAAATCTAGTGACTGCTGGTTTCGAATTTTCGAGTTAGATTGTCAATTTTTTATTAAAAGTTGGCAAAAATCGGAAATTTTCAAAAAACGAAACTATCAAGTTTACAACTCTGTAGCTTAACCACTAGAAATGATAATACAATTCTGTGAATTGCATCTAATAGTACATCTAGAGCGGACAAAATTGATATGTTAGACATGAATATAAAAAAACTTATACATAGGGAAATATAACTTTTGCAAAACCGTTGTAACCAACGTAAGAAATTCACGTAAGATGTAAAATGACATATTGAATTTGTCCGCTTTGAATGATCTAATGAATTTCGTTTAGAGAACCGCGATATCGGTTCTTGATGCAAAGCTAGGAATTTGTAAACTTCGTGATTCTATTTTTTTCTAAGGGTCAAATATTTGAAAATCGTGTTAAGAAAATTCAAGCCCTAAATCGAAATTCCGCTTCCAACAGTCACTAGAAATTAACTTTATCTTTCAAATGTGACAAATTTCAACAAAATCGGTCCAGGGGTTATCTCATAAAAACGTTTTTGCGTTTTACATGTATTTGAATAGGCCGCGTCGGAGTTGGGCCCGAGCTAAAGCTTCCTCTTAAGGGAACGTTAAGTGGTTAGAGGAGCATCATAACTTCGCGTGTGGAACTTGTCAAGCTGTGGAGAGTTGAGATCGCCTATCGCCGAGTTGAGAGAGCCGAAAAACGAGTCACGGCACTACTCGGCCGCTATGTGCACGAAGTTTGTAATGGAAAGAACGAACGCTTCGGGCACCCTCCACTGTATCACGGGATCGAATGTGTATCGACTATTGTATCGGGGTTTGTAAATCGAAACCGTATCTGACCCGCCCTCAGGGGGCGCTTACGTACGGACGCCCAGCCTATTAAAGGGGTGCACGCTACAATAAACACTCTCTCGGCCTCGTCTTCGTCTGCGTATCTGTGGCTCTATCCGCCCGCGGTCCCGGTGTTCCCGGCGTGCCGTTCATTGCAGCCACCCCGACGTAACAGTTTGGTGACAAAGGTTCAAATACATTGAGTGTAGCTGTGAGGGGCGGCTGCCAACTTCTTTCGTGATGGCGTTGTTTGCTTTTGCTGCCGTTATGTGAAGCAGTAGTTCTTGCACTTATACAGCTGCCTGATTTCAGCGTGCCACTGCTGCAACCCCATTGTCCAATGCTGCTGCAGCGGCGTCTGGCACCTCGCCTCATCTTCGGCTGAGAATGAACGCGGCAATAACCCCGCCACCCTTCTTTGTCACGCCCCGGCATATCGGTTATTCCCTGGCTAAAATTGCGACATGTCTTACACGCATACATAGACGCCACCACCAGGACCTCTACGCCGGAACACAAAAAAGCGCTTCTCCTCAACGCAATGGGGGTCGAAGGTGTCGGAGTCTACTATAATATCGTCGAGACCTAGACTGAATCATACCAAGCGACAGGGACACGGCGCCCCATGACCTTTATGAACAGGCGCTTCAAGTGCTTGATAAGCACTTTTTTTCGAGAGAAGATGAATTCTGCCACCAGGCCCATTTTAAGCGCAGAGTGCAGAGCCCGGCAGAGACTACTACCGAGTTCATACAGGACATGTAGCAGCTCGCCAAATCCAGCAAGTTCGGAGCCGCCACCGACCTCATGGTCCAAGATCAAATTATGTGCGGCTTGTAGTCGCAACAGCTTCGCTGCAGGTTCGTGCAATTTGGCGAGTACTTCACTGTTAAAAAGCTATTGAAGATTAGATTACGCAAGAAGAAGAACGTACTGATAAAATCATCGAGAAGCTCGGTGCTCTACATGTAGAGGCTATTTCGTTAACCTCAAGATAGCGGTCACTAACAGTCTCGTCTCCTTCGGGAACTTCAAGATGGCGGTCTTCTCTACCCCGTGCTGTTCCAAGATGGTGGTTATCCTCCCCACCCGCCTTCATTTCAGGATTGCGGCCTACCGACAGACGCTCCTCTCCCCGTTCGCACCGAGATGGCGGACGCCAAGTGCGAGAAGGTGGGCCTCCCCAATAGGAAAGGCACACCTCTGCCTCCACGCCGTCGGCTTCGCCCAGCGGCTGTTTCCGCTGGGGCTAGCCGTAGCACTGGGCGAATTTTCCGGATTGTCCAACCCGTCGCAAGTCATGTCAGAAATGGGGGAAGAAGGGACACTTTTTCCAAATGTGTCGTTCACCAGAAAGTACACCGCGACCAGTCAACGAGCTGGAAACGCAAGAGACTGCTACCACAAAGACAGCACCCATCCTACACATTAAAAACGCTGTCGGCGCTCTATCGCTTATGCACGCTCCCGTACAAGTTAACAACATAACACTGCTGACTGACACTGGAGCAGTCGTCTCAGCAATGAATGTTCGTGAGTACAAGAAGTACTTTTCACATATCCGCTTCTGCAATCGCATTTAATCATACAAACCTCCTCGCAGCAAGTCGTGAACAATCTCGAATTTTTCTCTGCAACGGTTAAGTACCAAGACAAGTCTGCTTTGGTGAACTTTCACGTGACTGAACTCGGTTCATCACTTCTGGGACTCGATGCTATTAAGGAACTCAAGTTAGTGATTGATGAAGCGACTTTGTCGTGTGCCAAGCATCATATTCAGCACCGGAATTCAATATTGCTTGTCGCTGGAAGGAATATCATCCCACTTAACTGACTTTGTACGGTACAACAGACTTTGTCAGTGCACTGCAGGCCAACGCCTGTCCGAATTCACCACCAGCAAGAGTAAACCAGTGTAGAGTGTTGGACTATTATGGTAAACCAGTGTAGAGTGTTGGACTTACACACAATATTGTACTTTGGAACTGTGCCACGTCTTACGTTCCATCGAAATGCAACGCCAGCGAGCGTAATCCCAGTTAAAGCGTCGTGACAGCAAGCCCCGCGTAAAACCAATGTGGTCTCTACATCACGGCTCAATTTGTGTGTTGAGCGCATTCCTACCAGGTATTTCTATAGTCGCACGCTTGCTAAGCCATATAATTTTCTTACCAATTTTGTTGCAAAACAGTCTGATGCAAATACTTCATACATGCCTTCAGCGATTTGAATATTTCAGTGCAGTTCTTCTCATTCGCGAGTGCATTCTTATACAGCCTGTAAAGGAGCTCGAATCAGTCTCTCATGTTAAGCCGATAGGCAAGGTGATCAGGTACGGGATCAAATTGTGACTGACATGCCCAGTCAAAATGCTTTGCTCACAGTTTCGATTGCTGAGCGTTTCAAAGCATCAGATGATTCTATTCAGGCACCACTTCTACGTTCGGCTGCAGTGGCCAGCCAACATGTTCTGCCGTCAGACAGGCGTGTTACTGAACGTAGTGGTTCAATGCGGGCACCTTCACAAAACATGACTGATTTGCCCAGTCCCCATGCTTTCCTTGAAACGCTTAGAGCTAATGTCTCCGAGCCTTCATGCTCACATGCAGTCCTTGCTAAGTCTTCGCTCGCAGCTGTGTCTCAGGAGCGCGTTAGTGAGTCTTTGTATTCTTTTGAATCTTGTTCTTCCCTCTCAGAATCCTGTTACTGGCGCTTCAGAGAGCTAGAAAGCTCACATGGGACGTCTTCACCTCCGCCCCCAATTTTGTGTGGTGGGTACTTAACTGAGCTAGGAAGCTCCCATGCCATGGCTTCATCTCCGCCCCCAGTTTCGTCTGCTGGGTGCTTAACTGAGCGGCAATGCTGAAGAGAGAGAAAGAATGAACCTTTTTTATTGGGTAAATGAAGCTTTGTAGAGGAGTCCTCATTCCAGAATGCATTGAGCTCGGGCAGCATCCTGGGCCCTCGCAATCAGCCGTTGCTGATCTTCGAGGTCGGAGCAAGCCAAGGCTCTCTCCCAAAGCTCGATAGTGGGGTAAGGCTTTGGAGGATTTAATGTTGCCGCTCTGCAACCCCCTACTATGTGCCTGAGGGATCCGGGCTCTGCGCAGAAGCGGCATTGCGGAGAGAATCGTGTAGGGGCTATGAGGTGATTTCTGGCTGGGTGGGGGAATGTATTAACCTGTCGAGCTCAGAGGAATCGCTCCTGCTCTCTAGGTAGTGACTTGTGTGGGGGTGGATATGTTCTGCGGGTTAGCTTGTAGTGTTGTGTGGTGTCTTGGTACGAGATTGAAGGGTGACCATCAATATGGCGGCGCCTGAAACCGCGTAACTTACACCATTTTGTTACATGATGTGTCAATATTTCATGTCCTTATGTTCCATGTCATGTCAGTATTTCCTGTTGAACCTGGACATGCGTTGAAATAATTGACTGCTGGGCAGTTCATAGTACATTCTATCTGGTGTATGAGTTTAAATGTTGTTCATTTGCAATAAAAGTTTTCATTTTGCATTTGTTTTTAAGTGTAAGACTGAGTGCATTCATGTTCTGCTTTTGCTTGCCAGGAAGGAGAGGGTAAAGACCCCGTGTTATGTGTCATTCGGAGCTGTGTAATGATGCTTCCTTCCTTGTGTAATGTCAGTCGGAAATGCGAATGCCATTCAGGAATGCATAACGATGTTGTCTTGCTACTTGTGCAATGTCATTTCTACCATCTAGATTTTATTGTCATAACTACTGAAAATAATTAAAAACGGGGTGGATGATGTAGTATCGGGGTTTAGAAATCAAAACCGTATCTGATACGCTCTCAGGCGGCGCTTACGTACCTACGCCCAGCCTATTTAAGACATGCGCACTACAATAGACACTGCAATAGACACTCTCTCTGCCTTCGTCTTCTTCTGCGTCACTGTGTCTCTCTCTGGCCGCAGTCCCGGCGTGCCCAAGGAGCCCGGCGTGGCATTCAATGAGGCCACGCCGACGTAACATCGACACAAGCATTCGGCGTCTTGCTGAAGTTGTTCAAATATTTAGAGCACGGAAAATGCCTATTCTTGCAATCGTAGTGGACAATGGCCAAGGTTAACAGTGTGGTCCTTGAGCGAGAAAGCCCATGAAACGCATGATAGTCTGCAGTAATTGAGCGGTGTCCACTATACAAACTAAGTCGGAATTTTTAGTGGGCCAGGTCAGAGGTAAGAAAATAGGTCAAGAGGCATCTCCTCAAATTGATAGAGGCCATCAGGAGTCGCAAAGGCGGTCTTCTCTCGGTCTTGTTCCTCTACAGCGATTTGCCAGTATCGTGAGCGCAGGTCGATAAAAGATAAATGTCTGGTGCCCTGCAAGCAGTCAAGCGCTACACCAATATACCGGAGAGTAAATACATCCTTCTTGGTAATCTGTTTAAGATGGCGGTAGTCAACAGGGAATCTCCAGCAATTGTCGTTCTTTTTAAGAAGTACGACAGGCGAGGCTCAAGGACAGCACGAGGGCTGAATTATGCGTTTGCAGAGCGTGTTATCTGCTTTCTGCTGTATAACCGCACCCTCCAAAGCTGACACATGGTGACGCAGTCGGTGAATTGGACTCGCACCTTCGGTATGAATGCGATGAGTGATGGTAGATGTTAGGCCTGGAGGACAGTTGCCAGAGTCGCAGATATCGTGGCAGAAAGAGAGCACGCGGGAAAGGCTAGCGGCCAGTGCAAAAGCGAGGTCTACTGATATCATGCGTTAGGGCAGAAACCGTGTGGCCGGCCAATGGGTCAGATGCGCGAGTAATTACCGCGAGGAACACCTTGCTTTAAGAAACGAAAACTGAATGTGGGAAAAGAGGTTCTAGTGCTTGTAATTCTCACCACCCTATAGTGAAGCGCGATGTTCCGTGCCTAAACGATATCAGGAATCAGAAAGCCAACGTTGTCGCTATCAGGATGTGCTGGAAAGTTTGCAAGCTGGACTTATATTGCGGTTTGCGGTGGCAGTCGAAGAAACTAGAAGTCACCACCGTGTATTTTGGACAGCAGAGGTAACGATGCAAAGATATTGGATTACTCTGGTTTTCTGAAAAAAAGAATGTACCGGTAAAATTTATTTCGTTCTCTTACAGAGGCAAGTCTTCTGACATACTTTTCCACAGAGTTTTTCTCTAACATGTAAACATTTCATGAAATATCCCTATGGCCGATGTTCACGTTGAGACATCGCGTAGCGCTCTTGCCGTCGCGGATAGTTGCGAAGTGCCGATACCGCAAACGGCAAGCTTGATGCAGAGCCGGTGTCATTGGATGCTGCGATGCGGGAAATAAGTTTTCAGCTTTATTCTACTTATACTCGCACACAAGCGTCCTTCGTGCCGTTGAGAAAGGTGCACACGAACTTGGAAACCATTTCTGGCAGAGTGCTGCTGATCACCACTGGAATGAAATTTGCTTCACACATTTAGTCGTCAGGTGAGCATTTATACGTGATCTCACGCATAATTGCCGATCTATTCTGCTGGTATCCGAATTTAAAAGGAAAACTTTCATCAACGGTTTCTCACAGACCGTACGCGCCAGATATGCCTAATCAGCATCAACACTCTGCTTATACACTTTCTCGGAATCGGCTTCCAAAGTTGATGTTTTGGATATGTAGTGTTTCATGCGCAGTGCGGGCTGCAGTTTACCGCCAGCAGGACAAGTGCCGTCAATTAGCGGCTTGCGAAAATAAACAAGCACTTGCTTATGAGCGTGCCGCTGAGTGCAGCAACTCTTCGAAATTTTTGCACTCTGGAACGGGGGCATGGGCATCACACGAGGGCGGGGGTTACACGAATAAAAAAGCTATGGCATGAGGTGCACTCGGAAAATATCTGTGGAGGAATTAAAGGCCCCGCAGTGCCAGTAGTCTTTACATGAGAGTGAACGCCTAAAACTCCAAGCGAGTTTTTCAGAAACTTTTTAATTGAAGAACGTGTTCAAGCAAGCAAGGTCGCTTATTTAAATAGAGCGGTAGCCCCATATTCTCAAGGGAAGCATCCCACTCACGCACATTTCTTGCTTCAAGGCATACATTGAATATTATTATGAGACAGCGATCGGCCCTAATATAGACGCCTATACAGCAAAATACCTGTATAACTCAGGATTGAATACATTTTTGTGGAAATCGTATGATTTAAACATAATGAGAGCGCATCTAGAATGAAAATTTGTACAGTAAACGTACATCTAGAACGATGGAATTGAGGCGTGCGCAGCGTCTGATTTGTTGGTGTAGAACGTATATCACTCAGAAGTGCCCTCATTGCCCTCCGCACATGCCATCAAGGTGCGTGTTGCGATAGCGCAACCTGCTCCTACAAAGACGCACTTCATGAGCTTGCCAATATCAGTAACTCTGGCTGCAATGCTTTAGAAATTGTTCAACTGGTAACCGACCCACTGCAGCACACCAATGGGTCTGATGGCTCATAAGTACGTCTCAGTTGATGAAGACGTGTTGATGTAATCGTGGGGCGGTAAACATCCTCTTCAAGGACACCAGAATGAGAAAGGACACGCATTATAAGGAAGGCTAAAGTAATGAAGATCCTTTGAGCCAAACAAACACTACACCGGCAAAGCGAAGCGTTACCGGCAATGGACGATCTGCAGCTGTACTTTGCGTATTTACTGCGTTTTGCCCCGAAGCGTGCTGTCAACTTCAGTGTTACAAGGCTCTTTGTAGTCGCGTAATCTGTAGAACAATACCTGCGTAGCAGCAACCGATGTTTTCAGGTATCTCTTGATTTTATGTGAAAGAGAAGTTGTTTTTCGGTGAACGCGCTTTGCCGGCCGAACTGTAGGTGGTACAGTATGCTAACTTTACAAGGAACTTACCTGTAAGAATTTTGTAGATACCGAGAATGCGGTTATAAAGATGTTGGATGGTAGTAACTCATTAGCAGACACTGTTATTATTCGGAATGTTTTTCTCTCTATGTCAAACAGTAATGCTGCTTTGAAATGAGGAAAACAAAATTTAATTTTATAGAGTATAATAAGAAGTAATATGGAGACAGAGTGAGGGCAGCCGCTGTCATAATGTCCATATTGAAACCCCACAAATGGCATGCACGGCAACTTACATTTTCTGTACTAAAATGGAAGGGTCAGAACTCGATAAAATAATGTTGTTGATTATTGAAAACAATTCAACCGCATTCTCTTCTATGTGAAGACCACGTTGCTATAATAAACAACGCCACAATCTTTTAGTAAGGCAAATGTTGCGAGTTAAAACAAAAACAATGCGGCCCTACGGATATTTAAGGCACAGTAGAAAAGCTCCACATCAATTTCAATTTATTGTCGGTGTCTGAGCAGTTGCGCTTCAATTCTCATGCAAAACCTATAGTATAAATCAGCCTTAGTCTTCAAGCGGCGATCAAGGAAGCGCACTAGTATCTGCCAACAGCACGAGCTCTCCCGCAATCAAGGCACTGCTGGTAACCGTCTTTCTTTGATTGCCGCCGAAAAAAAAAACTTCTAACAATGGCCCTTAGAGTGAAACGGAGCCAACCTGGTGGCTCACGGAGCAGACAATACGAAGTGGTCGAAATATGCCTTTATTCCCCTAAAATGCACAATCGGGCGACTACGACAACGTAGGCCTGGCTATAGTGTAACGGGCTCATAGATACCGTTCATTGGCGAAGTGGCATCGATAATATTGCACGGACCGTCGTACCACGCGTACAGACTAGAAAAAAGCGCCATGGGTGTGAGGTGGCATTCAGACCCAAACAAAACAAGCGGCATGAAAGGTGGTCGTGCTCTGATGAATGTCTTCTGGCGCCCATGATCCTCGCAAGTATACGGGAACGAGACAGCTGGCGCCAAACTTCAGTGTAGCGGGTGACTTCTGAAATTCTACTGCAATTATTGTCATCCGCTTGGTAGGAGTGCAGATATGTGAAAAACAATATCACAGCTCACCATGGCCACATACACACGAGAGAGAAAATAAAGGTGAAAATGCGACGGTTACTTGCGTCACAGTGCTGTATACGAAAGTAAGGCACAGGAGTACGGTGCAGCATTTTGTTAGCCACAGAAGACGTACATACAGAACAATGATCTGCAAGTACCCTTGTATTGAGCTGTCTGATACGAATTTGCGCCAGACTTGTACAGACTACAAAGGTTGAACTGAGGATCCTGAATACTCTGTCCCTTCCTATTGAAAATCCCAGCATTGGCCATCATGATTTTTATGCTGGGCATGATGTAAAATGTGCTGGGAATGGCGGAAACATGGGGGGTATGATGGAATTATTCTTGGGTGCATTGGGTGGATGGTGGGTACTGTGAAGGTGGTGTGTTGCTGGGATACATACTGGGTGACTTGTCTCAAATGTGGGCCTGCTGGGTGAATGTTTAGTGTGACGAGTGGATGGTGGGATACATACTGGGTGACCTGTTTAAATGGTGGGTGAATGCTGGGCATGCTGGGAGGATGGTAGCTACATGCTGGGTGACCTGTGGGAATGGTGGTAAATGATAGGCGTGCTGGGTGAATAGTGGGTGTAGGTAATGGTTGACATGTAAATGGTGGATGAGTGGTGTGCGTGCTGGGTGAATGGTGGGCGTACACGGTGGATCGTGGGACGCACAGTTAAAGGAAAATCAGCGAATATAGGTGCGAGTGAGAAAATAATAGGGGGTGTTAATGTTAGTGACACGTACAGTGATGATATGTACTTGGTCTCCTGAGACAAGATAGAAATGCAGTTTTTTTATACATTACTTTTCCCGAAGCATAAAGCGGCACTTCTGGTTCCTCTTATGTCTCCAAGCAAAGCTAAATATTGAATCAAAATGTGGACATTAAGTGCCTAGGTCCTCACTCATAGATGCCAGGCAATTGTTAATCAGCATATAGTTAATTAGATGCCGAGCTCGGAAAGATATTAGCATATCATGAGTATGTTTGATAGTTCTCTATCCTCAAGCGCACCCCCTGTGCAAATATTTCATGGCCCCACAGCAAAAAATCAGTTCTATGTGATATCCTTGAACGGAAATCTCAAAATTGGTAGGCAATGAAAGGAATAAAAAAGGGAAAGAAACGTGCATGCAAGCTTAAATTAAACTTTAATCGAAAGTTCAGTCGTGTTGCAATCGAAGAAAATTAAAGAGCGGATGCATATTCTCCTGAAAGCACGTTAAGTTCTGTTATCTCGTGCAGTTAAGGAAAATAAATTAAGTGAGTTTGGAGGTCACTAGCAGTAAACACGAATTACCATAAGGCATAGGGAAAAATGGGGAAATTTGCATTGAAGAAGTTGCTCATGGAGTTTGTAAGCTTGAAATTTGAAAACTCCGTAAGTGGACGCAAGCTGGCTAAAGCTCTTTTAAAATAATTTTACGTATAAAGTTTATGTCACCAGCTCGTGACACGTGTTAGGCCAAGGGGGTCGAACAGTTGTTGACATTTTCATTCCATTGCTTTAACGCATCAGCAGCTTTCGAGAATGGTTTCTGTCCGTTGTACTTCTTGACGCACATCTAAACGATACTTCTCTGTTTTAAACGTCTTTGTTTCGTGATTCTTGACGCACTTACAACAAAAACAGCGGCGACAGGAACTGCGAGCGGATGACCTCAACGACACATCTGTGCTTTAAATTTTTTTCTTGAAGCTGTCAGGGGAATTTAAAGCCACGAAGAGGACCTGACGTCAATTTGAAGGTATTTCAGTAAATGATAAGTCCATCATATGAGAACTCTGTCAGCAGCTAGAACGCTGAACCCCTGAGTTAAACAAATAAATAAGAAAAGAAAGGTCTCATGGAATTTCAGCTATTTCTTCAGCCCTGGACACATTTACTCAGAAGCAGCATTGAAGGACAACTAAGACAAAAAATATATTTTGCTTTCTAAGCTTCTTTCTGAACTAACTGCGTTGAAACAATACTGTTGTCTACACAAGAAATCAGTTGCTTATGGTTTTGTTTCTAGAAAGGAAGGGCAGATTGGTAATATATCCTAAATACAAAGAAGGCATCAGAACACAAGACACACCTACGTTATCCTCTCGAACAGGCATATCCTCATTTGATAGTCAAGAAGTAATAGTGTCCGTTTATAAAGAAGACATGATTATTACATTGTGACGTAAGCAAATAATTTTTTCAACGAGACTGTAATTTACTCTGATCACTACAAATCACGCACATGAATAGACAAAACATCGCTCCGACGCCCATATTCATTGAATCCAACATTTTTTGAGGTACAATACATAGAATTTTCGAACGCCAAGTCCGCAGCAGTTTCGTAAACACTTAAGGCCTTTCAGGAGTTTTTATTCTGAGTGTTTATCTACATTTTTTTCTCATAATCTTTGATAATGATGCTTTATATTTGATTATTTTACGTATATTTTGATTGCTTTATTTGACAAAGTGAAACACCTACATGTTCAATGCAACTGCATCATCTCACTTGAGATAAAGTAGAAACTTGGACTCTTTCGACATATTTCAAGTGCAGTTTTTTACAATTATATTATTGTTAGGCGAAGGACGGGCTAGTAAGAAGAGCAACTATTTACAGGTTATATATACAACAGCGGTTGCAGTATTGACCAGTTAGATTCACTTCACCAGCCTAGTATGTTCATTCACCTCATTGCTCCAGTTATGGTGTCCACGCGCCTAGTTCAAACACTCGAATACCACACACATGTTGCATAATTCGCCGGTGGCAGAAGCGACGTCCCGGAGCGTCTAAAGTCATCACAGGAAGGGGATACTACCTGAGTCGTGTAACGTGTACGATATGACTGGATGGGAAGCAGATTGCGCGTGAGGGGCGATCTCGTAGGCGACGGAAGTCCCGGAATGAAGCACTTTGTATGGTCCTGTGTAACGAGACGGAAGTTTTTATGCAGGCCGACCTGACGCGACGGAGACTATAGAAGGACCAAATAACCAGGCGGGATGTACACTTCTAGGTGTCGCAGGTCGTACAAACACCTTTCACTCTCCTGGGACTTAGGAAGGCGGTCACGGGCAATTTCCCTTGCCTGGTCACAGCGGGCGATGGCGTCAAGTGCATATTCACTGGTCGGTGCCACGTGCAGAGGGAGGGTTGTGTCGTGGGGCAGTGCTCGTTCTCGGCCAAACCGAAGAAAAAATGGGGAAAGACAACTGTGCCATGGCGCGAGGAATTATAAGCAAATGTGAGAAACGGTATAGCCAGGTTCCCCTCAGTGTGGTATGAAGAGACACATTTCGCTAGCAAGTCTGTCAGAGTGTGATTGTGACGATCCGTGGGGCCATTTGTTTGCTAATGGTATGATGTGGATAGCTTGTGCCTCGTGGCACAGGACTGCAGGATTTCCACGGTCACTTTTGATAGGAATGTCTGGCCGCGGTCTGTGCAAAGTCGTCGCGGAGCTCCATGTAAAACAATCACGTCGCGTAGAAGAAAATCGCCAACAGTCTGTGGCGCAGCTTGGAGGTAGCGCTCGTGTAATAGCTTAGGGCGTGGCGAAACCCGTGGCAACAGCGACGTACCTGTTCCCAGAGGTAGAAAGAGTCTGTGGCGCAGCTTGCAGGTAGCGCTTGGGTGATAGCTTAGCGCGTGGCGAAATCCGTGGCGAAAGCGATGTACCTGTTTCCAGAGGTAGAAAGAGGAAAAGGGCCAAGTAATTCGAAACCAACCCGAAAGAATGCTCCCGCAGGAATGTCGAGTGGTTGAAGGTACCCAGCAGGGAGCGTCGATGGTGTCTTGCATCGCTGGCACTTCTCACACGCAGCTACGTGCATTCGAACGGAGCAAGCAAGTCCTGGCCAAAAGAAGCGTGGGCGTATCCTGTCAAATTTACGTCACACACCCAAGTGAGCAACAGTAGGCAGGTCACGATATTCGTCGAGAACAGCCGACGGAAGGTGTTTAGGGATCCTAAAGAGTAATGTAGGGCCGTCGGGGTGAACGTTGTGGCGGTAAAGCACGCCTTCTTGAAGTGTGAATAAGGAAAGGGAACTGTCGGCAAGTGACGTTTCCAGGCGGTCAATGATGATACGGAAGGACGGGTCACGGGCTGCCCGTCGTTGACATGAAGCAGTCGAAAGACAGAGAGAACAGACACGTCGGTTTCACTATCAGACGTAGAGGTCGCATCTTCGACTGGGCAACGAGGGAGGCAATCGACATTTAAGTTACTGTGTAGGGATATTCTAGAAGTCGGAGGTCCCAGCGACCAAGCCTGCCAGTAAGATCCTTGAGTGATGAAAGCAAACAGAGCGCATGGTGACCTATGAAAACGGGGAAGGGCTTGGCGTATATATACGGGCGCAAATTTGAAACAGCCCATACGAGAGCAAGAAATTCGCCCTTGGTAATCGAATAGTTGAGCTCTTCAGTTGCCATGAGCCGGCTAGCGTAGGATATAACGCGGTCATATCCGTGTTGGCGTTGCGATAAGACGGCGCCGATCCCATACCCACTTGCAACGGTTCGGACCTCTGTAGGTGCGGACGGGTCAAAGTGGGCAAAGACCGGTGGATTGGTGAGAATCGTGGTAAGGCGTGCAACTGCGGTAGCCTGAGCGGAACCCCACGTAAATGGCACGTCTTTCATCAGAAGTTCAGTGAGTGGTCGAGCGATTGCTGTGAAATATTTATGTTCGTTGTTAAGAATCTATATCGCAAACAAGGTCCTCTCATGCCGTCAAACTTTTTCAATGTTTAGAACTCTTTTTTACATTAGCTCCACTCCTGCATTTCCATACGGACTGGCTTTGCAAGTAATAATCCATAACCACACCATTTTTGTGTGAATATATTGCTTAGTACACTACATGACCTAATGTGAAAACGTTCTTGTTTGAAAATTAAAAAAGAAACAAGATTGCTTGCAAAACACGCGTTAGAAATTCTAAACATAGAAATTATGATGCGTTATCACACAGCAAATGATAAGCTATATTCCTTTCAATGTTAGATTATTTTGCTTTGCCAGGCGGGAAAAATAATATAAATGTTATTTTTGCAATACAAAGATCAGCGGCGTATACAATACTGCCTATAAGTGCGACTTTCAGCGAAAGTTGCGTCCACATTGAACATTTTTGCAAATCATGCTTGCCATTGCAATTGACGTCCGTTTACCACGGCGTAAAAATGAAAGACAAAGGCGCGCTGTAGTGTTTAAACAAAGCTGCCTTTGATTTTCATCCCACTTCGTGGGTGCTGCCTGGCCGAGCAGATTATTTGGTCATACAAATACGGGTTCTTGGGTATGTGGCAGTCGGTATCTGCCCGAAGAGACAATAAAGGGCGACCGGGGTGGTAGGTGCCAATAAGATGCACCCGCAAAGTAAAGCGTACAAAGCGATAGAGAGCCTCAAGTGTTTGTTAAAACTTGTTCTTTTGTTTACATTTCTGTGGTAATTTCTCCCGAAGAATTATAAAAGATAGAACAATGTTAAGACGTTGAGAAGAAGGCAGCATAATTAGCCAAGGAAGCAAAGATAAACTGGACAACATGAGAGTAGACTGTTAATCGAGCGAAGATATACCACAGCACATTGAAGACGAGCTCGGCAACATTCAATAAGATGTCGGCATAAAGAAGGGCGTAAATATACATACATACCATTTGCATCATTTTGCATAAACATTTATGTCGTTAGTTATTTTTGTTTGATTAACAGTTCTTTTAGCATTTTGGCTGCTCTCAATCAAACAAAGATTTTGTTAATAAATATTCTCACATGAGGGTAGGATATGTCTAATTTTCTAAAGACTATTCAAATTTGCTTACGTTGATATTGGTAGGTTCACAAACCATGTTGCAACAAATTCGTTGAGTAATCTGAAACTTGATGCTGGATGAATGTGAAACTACGTAAGGAAGCAGAGAGATAGAGCACTGGCCTACTTCAGGCTTGTTCCGCAGCTGCCTACCAAACACCGTTCATGCAGGTGGCATAGCAAAAATGATAAAGGTGCTCAGTTCCTGCAATCATCTGATGCTGGTACTGTTAGCCTTATCGACCGCTGCAGAAATTATATTACTTAAAGGAATGTAAGTTTGGGCTTGTTATTTTTGTATATTACCTGCCATTGCCCAAAAGAGTTTGGTACGATATAAAATTATATACACAACGCTTCCGCACTCCGACGATGCAGACATGATATATACATTTCCCTTAGTATTTTATGTGCTCAAGGGTAAACGATGTGTTGCTCTGTTATAAAGTCGAACAGATTAGGTGAAATTATTACAGAAACCATTAAGGGAGCGACACCTGTTTGAACAAGTAAGTAATTTTGTAAGCGAACTATTGTTTGTAGCAACCCTAATAGTGCACTGAATATAATAAATTAAGGAATGTATCGAATAATATGAACATACAAATGGCTAAGATCAATCCTATACATTAATTCTGCAAGGTTATGTATCGGTCTTTTAATGAAGTCGCAGTGTCGCCTGAAATTCATTTGAGATAGCAAATGACTGGACCACTATAAGAAGTTGGTACGCTAGTTTCATCGGCAATATAAGACTGTAAACATATATAGGCATACTAACCAAATTATATGAATGGTGTCACGCACACTCAAGTAATCATGAACGCATCTCACTCGTTGACCGCTGAAAATCAATATAGAAACACTGGAACAAGTAAGCAGGGCAGAAGCAATTATCAAATTCAGCTTCGTGCGGCGTCTTCCAACAATGCAAACCAGCCCGCAAAAACACAGCGGACTGCAGACTCGGTCGCCGTCGCAGATGGCTCTAAATGTTCAGCGACTTCTCTGGGCAGGCGAGCACGGCTGCCCGGACACCCGACGGTAATGGCGACGGTGACGCCGACGACGGAACTGCGCCTACAGCGTCCACATAATTGTTATCGCGATCAAAGTGATCGTAGTTTTATTCTGTATATGTAATAATACGATACTTAAATGTATGTTTTCCCAGTCCTGCCGCTGACTGAGGTTCACCGTTTCATGCCAAAATGCGTTCGGTATAGTACCACCGCTTATCTGCCAATTTTCAATGAAGGCCGTTCTTCAAACATGCATAAGTGCGGAGGTGAAGCTCGGTTTAGGCGGATATTCAGCCGTCCTTTTTACCTCCATTTTAGGTCACTTGGCATGCGCTTTTTGTTAAACCTGTTTCCTTGGGTTACTGGGTGTGTGATGCAATGGTCGTTGGGTACGTATACCTTCGGCCATGCTACATTTGGATTACTGGGTATCTCCTATTTCCCCAGCGTGTTCCTAGTGAAGTGTACGAGACCATGCCGGATGAATATGGGTTTCATACACGACGCGCTTAATTGGATGCTATGTTGGGTGCCGATATATTGCGTGAATAATGTTTCCAGTCATGTCGATGTTCATCTTGAAATGGGTTCTGCAGGAATGAATTCTGGAACCGGGAAATGGGTTCTGCGCTCAATCTTATGACTGCGATATCTATTCTCACAAAGGGCAGAATATATTCTACCGGGAGTTGCAATGAAAACCACCACCTATATGCATTGAATCGGGTATACGTGAAATGGCAGATGAGGATAATGTCTATAATGCCAGGCTCTGCTCTTATCGAGGGTGCTTTGCTTGAGTAGTGGGTTTAGGCTAAACGTGGCAAGCAGGGCACCGAACTCAACAGCAGAAATGAAGGGGATACATGCGCTAGCAACGTATAATAGGACAGGACAATACGTCAGGACAATAGAGCAACGCTGTCATACATGTTGTGGGAGTGTCGGGTTACATCAGCTGCAATGGCAGTAGCTCCGGAGGCTCTTGCGTCGAAGTGGGCCGCCGCTCTGCGCAGCTCCAACCTTAAGACACAAGAGTGGGCTGTCCAGCAAGCCCGAGAGGCGGCGACGAGGCAAGGCCTCGAAGTCCCCTCATGGGAGACCTGAGCCCTGGTCATCAAATTTGCCGGATTCGGAAGAAAGTTGTTTCCATCCATCCATAAATTTAAAGAAAAATGGCCCAAACACACAACGTTATATCGTAAAAGTCAAGATATGCAACTTTAAGACCACGTCTGCTGGAATGGTCAGATAGTTCCGATGCCAATGAGTTCCTTGTTTTGTTAGCAGTAAGCAGTAGCAGTAAATAAACTCCTAAGTCATAAGAAAGTATGTACAAAATAATAATTTCCTGACGCAGTTAAAATGACGAATGCACGATCCACTGAAATCCACAATCCACAAAAGCTTTCCTAAAGTTGTATTTTTGGAGATCGTTCCTCCTGCATGGCCTAGAAAGAATGTGTCTACACTAATCTATTTGTTTGTTTTCTGCCAAATGAATCAGTCTGCTGCCAGAATGCGAGGTTTAAGTTTGCTGACGCACATGTATAGGACCTCCGCAGATGCGTGAAAGCAGTTATTCTAGAGCCACGTGTAACAACACTTACGTCAACATATTTAAAAGACGCTTCACAAATTCTGAGCTTTTGAAATTGCGAGATCTAACTTTTAATGTTAGGCTCAGAAAACAAGTGACAATGGAGTCACGCGTGATCTCAGTGGCGTTCGCCGTGCTCCCAACCTCGAACAGTGCGACACTGCACTCAGTTGTCCGTTCACCAGCTAGATCAATTCCAATCACTCTGTCCTAATTATTCTAGAGCCACGTGTAACAACGCTTACGTCAACATAATTAAAAGACGCTTCACAAATTCCGAGCTTTTGAAATTGCGATATCTAACTTTTAATGTTAGGCGCCTCCAAACTAAACATAGTATTTCATACGATCAGCCTCTAAATTTGAAGATATTTTAAACAATTACTTTGCGGCTCCATTTTTGTGCGATTGTATGCCTTTGTGCACTGCGCGATCTAATGTGAAAACATCATTGTTTAGCATTTATTCTCTGCATACTGGGTAAATTATGTACCATTGATAAGATTTCTCGCAGGTGGGTAGTAAATTTTTAATTTCAGAATATATTCTGTGCTAGTTTGCAAAATTTGGTCACCAGAATATCACACTTCATTAAAAACACAGAAGAAAAAGCAAAGTTATTGAATGGGTTTGTGAGGAAAACGCGATAAAATGTAAAGTTTTTATCGTTCCAGAAACTTCCGTGCACTCGTATTCCGGGTGACCGCTTTTCACCCTCCAACAAATGTTATCGCTCAGCGCAGAACGCCTCCGCTTGTATCGGATGTTTCTCGAATGTTACTGATTGTTCTTCCTGTTCGCTGTTGTCACAAAAGCTTGCGTAATCTGATGGCATGTGCGACACGAATAGTGTAGAACTGTCTCGAAGCCACGCGCTCACCATCGATTACTCTGGAACGTTCGATGACAAATGCATAAAAGCTGACGCCCTTGACCCTCTGACTGCAACATTTGACCATGTGTTGGGGGAGTGCGAAGCCATCGGCTCCTCTTTCAGCGACGATAGGTGAGCTGCGCTTTTGGGCAGCCCCGAACTCAACGACCAAAACCTTGCCTTGCAGAGAGCCCGCGATGGACCGTCAAGCTCGGCTTGGTGGTCCCTACGTGGGACTAGCCGAGGTGGCGCGGGGTTTCCCCTGCATCTTCTCAGTGCCTATTAAAGATCTTTCACCCACTCACTCACTTGACCCACTGATGAGATTTTCGACGTTTGCCGACTGTCTTCGCCGTTGTCGTCGTTCTATGAGCGTAGCCTGTTCTTCAGCGCAGAAGTTCGCCCATAAAAAACTAGTTTCGTCATTTCCAGTTTTGCTGCTTCGTTTTCACCACATGACCTTCGTTTTCACCTCATCATTTACTTGTATAGGCATGCCGATCCTGAAAACTATAAAAAGTAGTCCGGCAAAGCCTGCAACCCTTCACTAAACCCACTTTTTTCTACTAGTCTGCATCTCATACTTTCATCAAATAAGGAGCACGCCCACTTCTCAACTTATAAGAAAAAGTGTTTTTTAATGTTTCGCATACATTATCAACCATCTCTGTACGGCAAACCTAGCTTAGAAAAGCAGCAGTCGCATCTTAAAATAATGTATATGCAGTCTTCGTTCATAACAGCATGCATTTGAGAACACAGATTGAGCTTAACACAATAACTACTACAGTGAGTTGCTGAGGATTTCTAAAGGGGAACCTTCAAAGCATGAATTGTTTGTGGTGTTAGCATTGTCTTTACTGTTGTTCCTATTTAGGTTCTTACGGCGCCCAGTGATTGTTGTAAAAACACTATTCGCTTGGATTCCATAGTAAGGGTGTACCCCACGTGATCTCGTCGCTGTTGAAGGATTAACATTTTTTTGTTCAAATTTCAACTTTTGAATCCTCTTCCGAATTTTCTTATTCTAGAGTTTCTTATTTACACATCTGAAAAGTGAACACAACGGAATTATTTGGCTTCAATTTCTAAATTCTACCACATTGCTCGAACGCAAGTTGATGTCAAAACTGCTTGTACCTAGCCAAAAAAATCGCTCAATACTGCCATAGCGAACATTAACACTAGCCTGATAAGCTTGTGACACATCTGATATTTTAATTCGACGTACATTTTTTTAAACACATGGTGCTCGGCTTGTGTAGTAAATGGCTTGCTGATATCCAACCGTGATTCAGTAATTCAAAATAGAAGCCGAAGCAAAAATAATATATCTACTTTACCCAAAAAAAGCTCAAATACAATTGCTAGTGAAAAATAAACTGAGTGCATATTTCTATACAGTGCTGGGTAAAGCACCTGAATCGTCTCATTCTAACTGTGCCCAGTGCAGAAGCTACAACAAACTTCCAATTACTTTAGTTTCATGTATGGTCGTGCTATTTGGTGCACGTTTTACACAGAACTCCCACAGGTCAGTCACGGGTATGGTCTTGTGCAATGACAAATAAAGCTGACCTCAAATGGAGCGTATCACAAAGCAAATATTTCAACCTTAATGGGAATTTTAACGAAAAAAAACACAGCTCAAAATTGTATCCTTGATGATGCAGTCTGTGAAGTCCAGTTTTCTTAGACATTCACATGGCGTTCAAGGAGTCAACACCACGAATTCGCCGAGGTTCGTTCGAGTAGCCGTAGTCACAGGCTAGCCTAAGCCAGCTACTTTTTCCTAGGTGAACTCACCACAGCTTGGGCCACCCCAACCTACAAGCAGTTTTTCTTGCAGTGATCATGAAGAGGCGCAGCGGGTCACTAGTCAACTTCGATGCCACAGCTCTTATCCTTCAGTTCTTTTACCCGCTCGAGCAAACAATGTTGACCAAAGACTGCAAATTCAAAGGAAATAGGCAGCTTGAAGCATAAACTTTCCTAATGTTCAGTGTAGAAATTCTTCAGGTATTATTTACCAAAAGTGGGAACTAAGTCAATGGTTCATACCTCATAAAGGCAGCTGTTAGCAAGACAGCGTTCACAGTAAAAACGAGCATATGATGGCTTTAACACCTATCGGAATAATTTGGCATAGATATGATATCGATTATGAGTGCTTCTGGTGAAGGTAGCCGTGGTAGACTAAATATTCAAATATTTTAGATACATTTAAGACTGCAGGTTCTATTCCACTTTTTAAATTCAGATGATCGCAGAAATTATTTTATTTGTTGGATTATGCGTGTCAACCGAGAGCACTTGTCAACATAGGCTTCTTGCTGATATGAATGTTATGCTCTCCCGTCCAAACTGATCTCCATTCAACACCGCCAACCAAGTTGATGATTCTAAACTTCTTGCTGATGAGGCTAGAGGACGGCATGTACCCAAGACTTTCGTAGATGTGCGTAACAGGGCCTCAAATCTTGCGAATGTTGAAGACTTACACCTGCTCAAGAAGTTCTTGGTATCATCTGCAAGGTATTTTGCAAACGACAATTTCATTGTAGCGAGGAAATATTCAATATAAAACACTTCAAGCGTTGTCACTACCGATGAATGTACCGCAAAGCGCAACAATTATGGAGATCATGTCATTCTCGTAATGCAATGCCCTCTTGTCTTAACCACTAATCATTGGCAAAATTACACAACATCCCTTCAAAATTAGTGTCACGTGAAATATGTATGTCCTACTTATTCCACTTTTTCTTACGATATGGGCCGATGCTGCTTTATGTGTAGTCAAAACACTATGATCATAGTATTCAACACTTCAGCTTGCTACTCAAATCAGATGCTCCGCAAACCTCAGCGTCGCCCGCTAGCAGTTTTTCTTAGCAAATGTGTGACAGAAGGCACATTGCACATAGTGAGGTACACTTTTCATTGTTTGGTTGGGAGTGATGACAATACTGTGCATGTTAGGGCCACCATGTTATTACTTTTACTCACAGAAAGACAAAAAACTACTTTGCTTTTTTAAATTGCATAGAGGATAATACTGTGTGCTGCTTAACTCAGCTAACTTAGTCTTAGCCGAAATGTGTTTCCTTTTTGAAGCTGTCTGGGAAGTCATGGTGTATTAGACATTGCCACGGCGTTCAAAAAGCCAAGACCACGCATTGGCCGATGTTCGTTCGAGCTGCGGCAGACGCAGTCCAGCCTTAGCCAGCTAGGTTTTCGTCAGTGAACTCACCACACCTTGGGCCACCGCAACCTACACGTAGTTGTTCCTGTCGTGGTCGTGAAAATTCACTGCTGGGCAGTAGTCAATCTCGATGCCACCGCTTTATCCTACAGTTCTTTTACCTGCACAGCTAACAAGGTTGATCAATGACGGCAAAGGCAAATGGAATAGGCAGCTTGAAGCATATAATTTTCTGAAGTTCCGCGCAGACATTCTTCAGGTATTAATTACTAAAAAGGGGAGTAGGAAAATGGTTTCTTCTTCGTAAATCATCTTTTTCCCAAAGAAAATTCACAGTAAAAAAGAACCTCTAAAGGTTTGAACACCGATCAGAATAATTTGCCCTGGATACGATAATGATCATGAATGAAGTAATCATGAATGTAGTGAAAGAAGCGGTAGTAGAATGAATATTCAAATATTTTGGCTATATATAAGACGGAAGATTGGCTTCCACAATCTACGTTTAGATCATCGCCATTATTCTGTTCTTTAGGGGTATGCGCGTCAACCAAGAGCGCTTCTTGACACATGCTTCTTGCTGATATAAATCTAATCATACATAATTCCCCTCTGTAGGTTCCTGCTTCTCCCGTACAAACAGATTTGCATCAATCACAAGAAACCATGTAGATGATTCCAACACCCGCCGTGGTTGCTCAGTGGCTATGGTGTTGGGCTGCTGAGCACGAGGTCACGGGATCGAATCCCGGCCACGGCGGCCGCATTTCGATGGGGGCGAAATGCGAAAACACCCGTGTGCTTAGATTTAGGTGCACATTAAAGAACCCCAGGTGGTCAAAATTTCCGGAGTCCTCCACTACGGCGTGCCTCATAATTAGAAAGTGGTTTTGGTACGTAAAACCCCAAATATTATTATTATTATTAGATGATTCCAAGTTACTTGCTCTTAAGAGTAGGGGACAGCATACAGCCAATACTTTCGTATATATGCGTAACTTGGTGTCAAATATTGCAAATGGTATAGACACACTCCTGCTGAGTAAGTTCTTGGTAGCAACTGCAAGGTATTTTGCCAATATCCATTTCATTAAAATGGGGAAACAGTCAATCTAATTACACACTTCAAGCGGGATTACTGCCAATGCATGTAGCACAAAACGCAAGATTCCCAAGATTCCTGCGTTTTGACACATTCAGTATATGTACTTAAGCCACATTGGTTATATGTAGATGAGCTTTATATTTGTATGTTTAATTTACGTGTAAGCAAAGCCAGAAAAAAATTTGTGGCACCTAGCAAGCCCATATAGGAGCGGAGCAGAATGACATTTTGCACGAAATACCGTGCTAAAATTGCAACGAGCAAGAGTGAGATAATCAACCACGTCATTTAATTTCGTCGGTGTTTGGAGTACGAAAGATTTTAAAATATCCATTTAACAGTAGAAACGGAACACCGTTTTGTGAATGTAAAATGTCTATTACTATTGTCATACACTCCTACTCGTAATTATGTGCAAAGTGCAAGGAAATGCTGACTAATTTTAAGTAATATGTTGTTCGTTTAACCTCAGCGATATTATTTTGTTCTATTAGGCTCCCCCCACATAGACAGAGCAAAAGCAGACACATCGGCATTTATACTGAGATTTTGGTATCTCTGCAGCTTGTCCGAAGGTGTGGCGTAGTGCTCTTTCAAAATTGCGAAGCATATGTTTAAGAAAATTGGGCGTATGTATCCATTTAGACAAGAGACAGCCATGTTGGTATATTGTTTTGGGGTATCGGTTGTATCGGATGATACCGGATGTATTGGTGATAAGACACACCGGCGCGACCGCTTCTGGGGGCGAGTTCCTTCAACCAGTGCCTTCTTGGGAGCCTGGAAGGAAACTTCAGCTTTAGAACTCCGGACGTGATTGTGGGTTTAAGCTTAAGATGACTTAAGAAGCTTTAGAAGCTCGGTGACTGCTGAACTAAGTAAGGTGTTATTGGTAAAAGTAGAGAAAGCCAACTAACTCGCTGAAGTTTCAGAGGTGACAGCTATAGAGAGATTTCGCGCAGCACCTTCGCTTCCTTCTCCAAAAGTGTAACGGCCCCTGGAATAAACGGTGCCCAATGAATCCCATGCCGCCTTCACAGAATACATTTTTTTAAAGATTTAAAAGAAGACTGTGCTCCAAGATAGCACAAAATCAAGGGCAATTTGTTTAGGAACTGGCTATTTGCAGTTATTTGATTGGCCAACGGATTTACCAATTCCATGGGTGACCATGGTAATAAATGTTCGGTAGGGCTGAGTAGTATTTTTTATCATACCTGCGGTGCAGACATACCCAAAAAACCGAAGTATGCCGCAGTGGGAGTCTTTGGGTTGTTTACCAGCAAGACAGGAGTCTGACAATAGTCTGTATAACTCAATCTTGCTAAGCATTGTTGCAGGTAAAACGACAGCGAAACGTTGACTTTCAAGGAGCTGATAACGAGAAACGATTGTACGAGCGTCAAGAATACGCTAGTGGCTACTCTGGCACCAGTGCTCAGGATGACACATTGACACCATGTGCAGAATTGAAAACAGACTGCTTTACAAAGAACCTATGATGCACACTTGCAGCATTTGGCTGAATTGTCGGAGAATTATACGGAGAAAATCCCCAGCAACAGTTCTGGGGTCAGCTGTCACTGGATGTCCTGTGCTGAATATATGTTGTGTTATTTTTTAGTACACTGTGAGTTTCAGATCTTTGTGTTGGCAAAGTGACGAGAGTATAGAACAAAAGTCGGTCGGCATAGCTGCATACCAAATGACCAACTATTCGAAGGTGTATTAAAGATCCTGAAGAGACAAATGGAAGCGCTGAGGGTTCATTCTGTACCACGCACCAGCTGCTAAGTTAAAAAAAAGACATCTGGCATTTGCGAGCCAGAACGATGCCCTGCTTATGACGCATGCCTTAACACGGCACTCCGGAATATTTTCGACCACATGTGGTTCCTATACGTGCACCTATATTTAGGTACACAGGTTTTGTCGCATTTCGCCCTCATTGAAATGCGACCGCTGGGGCCGCTATTTCATCCGGAAGACTTAGTGCTTAGCTGCCAACACTATAGCCACTAAGCAAGCGCATGTGGTCTCGGCGGCTGAACATGAACTACATGGTTGTAGAAATAACATTTGTGGCAACCATTACAATTAAAAGGTATTGAAAAGCTAATGGTCTTAGTGTCAATCTAGCGGCAATTTTCTTCGTAGCAATTTATAATACGCTTGAACCTGGACAGGACAAACTTTCGGAGAAAGCACGTGCAAAAGCACCAAAAGAGAATGGCACACCCTACACATACGATGCAAAGCCTGCATGGTGCTTTAGGGCAGCAAGGGACGTCGTCATAGAAAGCCTTTATATCGCAATGTCAAAAAGTTAGTCGGAAACGGAAAGTCGCACATTGCCAACGTCGCAACGAAACACTTTTGTTGTGACTTGATAACTGTTCTTACGATACAGAGTTTCTGTTACCACTTTCCAGTTTAAGGACTCTATTCGCCGTGGCACCATGCTTGTGTTGCAACTTCAGAACATCCATCGTTACATAATAAATGTTTGTCGCCTGTCCAGAAGGCAATGTCCTAACGTAGGAACTTCTGGTGCAGTACCAGAATTCCTGTAGTTATCACAGAAATTTTTGCTTTTCGAACGGAAATATATCTTTTATCAAAGTGTATTCGCCCTCTTATCTTTCTTCATTGATGTAAGTATTTACTGCTTCCTGTTTCGCATTATGCTTTTGGTGTAACTTCGGCACATGTAAGGATTGTTACCACTAGGTATTGAAAATTATCTAGATTTAAATAGATTTGTTAGAAATTATTATAGTGGACATAAATGTTGGCAGCGACGAAACAATGCGGTGTCCCCCCCTAAATACATATTTATTGCTTAATCAAAATATGCCTAAAATTATATCTTGTGTAACAATATTTTATAAATATAATATGCACCAGTCCCTGCAAAAGCTCCCATATCAAGGCTACAAACATAGTCAAAAGACAGACACTTCTTTTTTATTCAAACGCACATGTGACTACGGTAATATATGCTTAGTACGCTGGTCATCTCAGCAGCCTCTGAAAGAAACGTCTTACGTAACATCAGCATGCTACAAACCATCGTAAACATTGTATATCATGGAGGTTGTAGAAACATTGCGCCCACCCCCTTCCCGCAATTAGGCTAGCTGAAAATATGGAGCGATAAGGCCTAGCACTATCCACAGCCAACGCTTAAGCGTAGTTATGCGTTAGACATTTCTGATCGTCTTGCCAATTGTTTGACCTGAAATGACTTTCGTTTCTGTCAGCATAGGTATTTTCTGGCTAATACTGCATGTAATTAACACAACTAACTCTACTATCGTACGCATTTTAGAGCACTTACTACTCCATTGCTTTACTTTGGTGACGTTGTATAAGAAAAATTACCGACGATTACGTTACTTCCCAATGCGAAATTTGAGCGCAGCAAATAAGCTGTTTCACCTTTTCGATAGATTGAGGCAAAGAAATCGAGCAACACATGTATGCGCTATCACAGAATTTTTTTTTTTATTTTTCACACGTATTCCTTTAACAAAGACTCCACTAACAGTTCTTGACAGTCATGAAGGAAGCTTTGTGGTTGGAGAAATAGACTGATATATGTTCGACTTGGTACACCAATGCTTGATTCTCAAAGACGAGATCTATACAAGTGCCTCGCGAGGTTGTCACAGCCGTGGGACGCGTTACGAGCGAGAGGAACGGGATGTTCTCCCGCATAAGTGTTAGGAAATTGCTGTTTGTCTTTATGTCAAGCCGCCACCGATCTGGCTCTCTGATTGCCACCGCACAAGGCGAACGGCAGCGGCAATTTCGGCTCGGGCGGTGCACATATACAGATCCGCCGCCACCGATCTGGCTCTCTGATTGCCACCGCACAGGGGTTGCATTGGAGGAGGAGCGAAGAAAGGAATTAAGTTCGAGCCGGCGCTTTGACAACCGGAGACTCGCAGGAAGAGGGGGGAGGGGGGCGGCGCGTACACCCAGCGGCAAACGATGGGGGCAGAAGCGCGCGCAGCAAGCGGACAACACGATAAAGGGAGGAGGGAAGAGATAGCAGCGACTGACTGATGCCGCTGACGCCGATAGTGAGTCAACCCCAGCTGCGGAGTTGGTTTCAGGGACAACGCCGCCGATGCCGACACAAACAATATGATACCCTCGCTTCCGCAACGCTAAGAACCAGGTCTAGCCGTGGGAAGGTGGTCACGTATTCGTCGACGTGCCGGGGCCTACGTGAAATAACCGGCGCGTCGGCAAATGAAGAGCACCCTATCCGCCACACAAGAACAGGGGGGGGGACCCTTTCCTCCTCTTTCTGCATGGCGGCGACGGTGTTCTATGCAGTCACGTTATCTTGACTCTCTAGCGGCGTTGGCGGCATCCAGCGGTATCAGTCGGTCGCTGCTAGCGCTGGGGGGATGAAAGGGGGGCGGAGCTGGTTACGAGGCCGACGACAACGCCGACGACGACGCGAAACCCAGGAACGGACGCCAAAGAGCTGCGCTCTAAAACGCAGAAACAACTTGACAGCCACTTTCTCGATTCGAGTGAGTTGTCGTATTTGAGTGAGCTCACTTTGTCGTAACCTCTCGTAACCTGTCGTAACCATCTTTGAAAATATTGGTTGACCAAAGAAAAAGACAGATGCCCACCAACCAAATCATTTCGGCTTCAATAGGGAAGGCTTGTTCGAAATTGCGCTAAAAAGTAGTACTGCTTGTTAAGTCGGCTTTAGCATGTGACGCAAGCACCACGGGTAAGATAGGGGTACGGTTCTTTTATATACATTGAGCGTGTGCCCCGTTGATGTCGAGCGACACTAGACACAGGAAATACTCATAGTTTATTTTCTGGCGAAGCACACTAGAGTTCACCTAGCCTATATTGCGCTCAGTCTTTAACGAGTGCTATTCCAAAAAATATGACGCCACTCTGCAATTAACCTCATTCTTTTGATGTGGGCGTAGCGTTGTTTCAAGCTGCTTGCAGTCACAGGGCAGAGGCCTCCGTAGAGAACTTCATTATCGCTGCGAACCTAATGTCTGTTGCATATAGTTCGACAATTATGTTGCGCCCCAGCGTTCTACATGTCTGGGGCAGCAGGACAGAGGGCTGTCTCACTGCATGACCATGCACATTCGCTGTAAAACGCTGGAGTGAGAAATCGGGGCAGGAGCAGCGAGTGAAATTAATTCCGTACTACATCTCGCATAAGCGCGAACTGAACACAGCCTCGCGCACACAAAGCTATCAGTACTGGGCGCACGCTGCCTCCGCCGCTGATCGCTTTCGAGATAGGGCCCTTGCGGCAGCACCAGGCCGCGCTCTACACAGCCGCCGCCAGAGTATAGCACTCCCTTAACACCCCTTCCCCTGCCCCGCTCCCACGTAGTTAGTGTCTTGCGAGCGATTGAAATGGAGCAAGGCGTGCATCCTTCCCGGTTTCCCCTCTTGCGCGGGCCTGATTTAGCCACCGTCATTGGCTCACCCTCGCAGGCGTTTACACGCACTTACATGACAATTTACATGGAAAGAAGCTAACACGTATAAATTTGTCTCACAAAACATTATACAAGGAAAGACGGTCACGCGTATAGTACTTCATATCCTTAATCCGTGTCACGCGCCTGTGACTGTTATTATTCTGTGGCGACCAATAATTGCTATACGCTTTTTGGTGCCGCAACGGACCTCTCTGAAACGTGACATCTCCGTATGAAACGAAGGAACTGCATACTGAAGGTCGTATTTTGTTGAGTCCTGCGAACGAATGCCTGTCCATGGCAAAATAGCTCCACAAAAAATAACAAGTTCACCACCGTAGAAGCTTTAAACCATGCCGTCCGACCCTTTATTGCGTTTTTGTGAGTGCCTTTCTATCCAAATGTGCCGGACCCACCTCGTCAAGTTGTAGAATACACATAGTTGTTCAACACTTGGCGAATCATGCTAGCATAATAGCTCTAAACGCACACGTAGGACATGGGTGGAATGCTTACTTAAACTACAGTAGTTTGGATATTTCCCGTACTCCTTGGCGCATCTTCTCTCTCGTTCTGTATGCATATCTGCGAAGCCTTTCACCACTTTGCGGACAACTTGGGTCACAGGATAGTTAATCGTTTAGTTGTGACCGAATAGGGCTTGTTTAGGGCGAGGAACGGGTTGGAACATCGATCTTTAGCCGGCTTTGATCGCATGTACTTGACGTTGCGTATATGACCTTAATTCAGTGCCGGGCACTATCCAATGTACATGCATTTAAATAAAATTGTCAGATACTGCTAGGATACATTGTTTCGTTTTCATGAACCATTCGTGAAACCGCATATCAGTATATCTATTTCAGATGCATCAGTTGAGGTATCCTGTCTCTTGAGATTCAATATACGTGTGTTGCTAAATCATTTAAGACACCCTGAATCACGGAACATATGCAACTAAGCACAATTTTAGCTTATGTTAGGAAATTCCAATGAAGTTTCCCGATTGTTTCTATTGTCCACATACAAGAAATATGAACATTTCTTAGTGCAATGCCTTTGATAACCTCCGGACTCTCCAATTTATTTGACTGGAGCGGGAAAATTGAGCACATAGGGTGTTCTGTGCAATGTCACAATCTAGAAAGAAGGGGTATATAAGCATAAACCTACGGTAAGTCATTAAAAGAGTGTATTATTCACCAGCTAGAGGCAGAGAGCGACATGTCTTAAATTTATACTGTCCTAAATATACGGTTATGGAACGATGAGAAAATCGAGAGGAAGAAGATCGGAGACGCTGGCTGCTGCGTGTTGGTGGTGGTCAGCCATCATCTGTTCTGATTCATCCTGCATATATATTAAAATTATAGTTTTTATTTACTCGCAACATCCCCGTAACATATTGGTGTGAGGTGCGGGGTAGCACAGCTGGAAACGGAGCTCCTCAGTGAACGTCGCAACACTGCCCGCACCACTAATGACGGTGAGCACGCGGAATCAACGCCTCCAACATCATTGTCGCCATCCACGTGGCTGTCACCTTGGGTTGTCGCTGTGCAACCCAAGGATCCTGGAACATTCTGCGGAACCGATGGCACCAATGTTGACGAGTGGGTGGCCGTTTACGAACGCGTGAGCGCAATCAACAGATGAGACCCTACGCTTATGCTAGCTAATCTGTTCTACTTAAGAGGCACGGCGATGGTGTGGTACTAAAGCCACGAAGAGTAGCTAACCATTTGGGAGCACTGCAAAGAGAAAGGACAGAGTTGTTTGGAAAACCAACTGGCCGTAAAATTGCCGCAAAGCAGTAACTGGCCTCCCGTGCGTAATCGCCCATGGAGTCAGATGCCTCGTACATACAGGACGTGTTGGCACTTTGTGGTAAAGCCGATCACGACATGGCAGAAGCTAAGAAGGTTGGGATTGTGCTTAAGGACATTGCTGACGACGCGTTTAATCTGCTCATGTGCAAAAGCTGATCTACAGTTGACGCAATCATTAAAGATTGCAGACAATTTGAGCAGACCAAAAGCCGACGCGTCTTGCAATCCTTCGCCAGACATCCCAGTAGCGCCGCAACGCTTACGTGTGAAGATCAAACCGCACAGCAGCATGTGTCGTCATCACAGGACGTGGTGCTAATCGTTAGACGTGAACTTGATGCGATGGCGCCCGCAGCTTTGTTTGCCCAGCCCTGATGCTACCACATTTTCCCTTACCCTCGTACAAGCCATCGTTCGCCAGGACCTTGAAAACATTGGTTTACAGTCTTTGTGCTGCCGTCAATCCCAGAGCTAACGAACGGCCCTCTACTATTCTCGCTCCACCCCGACGCTTCTCTCCACGTTATCGCAACCCGACTTAGTGGAGAACTGCGGACAACCAGCCGCTATGTTTCGCCTGTCGCCGCACTGGTCATGTCGCCCGATACAGTCGCAACTCATGGCCCTCCACACCTCGGATGCTAACCAACCTAGCTGTTTTTATGTAAATACACGGAATGTTTCGTCCACATATGAGTCTAACAGCGCCGCCAACTGTGCTCTGAACACGTGGTACAGCCGCTCATCGTTGCAACGCGGACACCAGTCTTGTTCAGCGCAAACATGTCACCCATCTTCCCATTCGCCGCAGCCATGTCACCTTTCGTCCCTTGTGGCTTTTGGCTGCAGCCTTTCGACAAACTAGGAAATCCAACTCTCGGAGGTGGTGATGTATTGCCGACTGCTGCAGCAAATCATCTGTCTCTGCACACAAGGAAAAGAGTAATTGACGAAAAATAGATGGCTTACCTTTCCAAGCACACGTCGACGCTGGAGCCCACGTTCTGTGTTGAGTGCTAGACCCCGTACACGTTTAAAGAAGGTCTTCACGGAAGCAACTGCCCGAGTGCTTGTCGCCGACGGTGGCGTGCTGGTCTTTGGAATGTGTACTGCGCGTCTAATTATAGCCACCCGTCCTACTTCTGTTCTGTTTGCTGTGACCGACAACTGCCCCACGACGTTATCCTTGGATTGGACTTTTTATCCACTCGTTCTGCTTTCATCGACTGTGCAACCGGCGTTCTTCAGTTAGAACTGCCTCAACTCGCCAATGCTCCGGGTACCACCCAAGCGCGCATGTGCTCGCTTGAAGATGTGCGTCAGTCACTCGAGGCAGTTACGTCACTTTGATCTGCACAGCCACAGTTTTCTGACGGTGAATACGTGCTTCACTCCATCATCGACGTGCTTTTAAACCGGAACTTTGCTGTTCCGTATACGTTGGTCACGGTTACTAATAACGACGTCGTTCTACCGCTTCTAAATTTTAGCCTGTGACCTCATGTGCTTCCGGCTGGCATGTTTCTGGCCAGCGTTTCTAGTGGCTGCGAATTTGACTTGATAGTCTGAGTGCAGAGAGTGGCTTATTAGCTCCAATTGCAGCTGACAGCTCTCCGTCTTTAACGAACGACTTCGCGAAAATGAATGCACCTGACGTCCCCTCTGCGCATGCCGCGGACATACGACTCCTTCTTGAATCCCTCAGTGACATCTATGATTTTGGCGAGAGGCCATTAGGCCAAGCATCTGTTGTTCCCCATCGTATAAACACTGGAGATAAGAATAATATTCGTCGGCGTCCCTATCGTGTATCGCATACTGAACGTTGAGTCATCCAATTAGAAGTAGCTAGAATGCTGCACAAAGGGGTTATCGAGCCATCAGCCAGCCCTTGGGCTGCGCCTGTCATCCTTATGAAAAAAAGATGGTACCTGGCGTTTTTGCGTCTCTCAGATCACGCGAAAAAACGTCTACCCACTACTACGCATCATGACGCCTTGGGCTGCTTGCATGGAGCTAAATACATCTCGTCCATCGATCATTGATCGGGCTATTGGCCAATTTCAGTTGATGAAATTGACGCGAGAAGACTGCCTTCATCACGGCGGATGGCTTACATCAGTTAAATACATGCCCTTTGGCCTATCCAAGGCTCCTGCGACATTTGAACGTATGATGGACTCTCTTCTGCGTGGCTACAAATAGACCACCTGTCTTTTTTACCTTGACAAAGTTATTGTTTTTTCTCCCACGTTCGGCAGCCACCTTACCCGACTCGCTGCAATTCTTGCGCTCTTCCAAAAAGCCGGGCTTAAACAAAACTCCACGAAGTGTCAGTTCGGGCGCCGTCAGATCACCGTGTTGGGACACCTCGTTGACGAATCCGGTGTCCAATCAGATCCGGAAAAAGTTCGCACCGTACGTAGTTTCCCTGTGCCAGGTTCTGCCCCTGATGTGCGCTGCTTCGTCACCCTGTGTTCTTACTTTCGCAGTTTCGTCTAAAACTTCGCTGAAGTTGCTCGGCCGTTGCCAGATCTAGAGAAGAACGCGCCATTCTCATGGGGCCCGGAGCGGGCTCACGCGTTCACCGCTCTCATTGGGTTTCTGACTACCCCTCCCATAGTTCCTTACTTTGATTCGTCTTTACCGACCGAAGTCCACACTGACGCAAGCGGCCATGGCATCGGCGCTGTTCTCGCCCAAAACCGGAATGATACCCAGTGTGCGATCGCTTACGCCAGGGGCCTGCTGTCACCTGCCGAGAGAAATTACTCCATCACCGAGTAGGAGTGCTTGACTTTAGTTTGGGCTGTCCCCAAGTTCCGGCCATATTGGTACGGCCACACGTTTTTGGTCGTTACAGACCACCACGCATTCTACTTGCTCTCTTCTCTCTGGGAACCCACAGGACGGCTTGGTCGCTGGGCTTCGCGGCTCCAGGAATTCTGGCCGTCTGTGCACGTACGTTGACTGCCTCTCGTGTCACCCCGTGGATTCTCGCGATCCTTTTGCGCATTACCAGGTGACCCGTGGGATGAATATGACTGACATGACCAACATTCGCCCTGAAGAACAACGTGACATATCGTTAGGGTCCATCATCGCGGGAGTGCAATTTGGCAGCACCGACGGCAGGTGCCACATGTTCGTGCTGCGTGACAGCATCCTTTACCGCCGCAGTATAAACACTGACCGCCCTAAGTTGCTGCTAGTCTTTCGTCGTCCTATGCAACCCGTCGTTCTCGAACAACTTCACGATGCACCGACGATGGGACACCTTGGAGATTTGCGTATATACGACCGCGAACGACGCCCATTCTTCTGGCCGGGACTCCACTACCCTTTGCGTCGTTATGTCGCAACTTTCGAATTGTGTCAGCTCCGGAAGAAACCTCCCCTGGCACCTGTGGAACGACTCAATCCCATTGAAGTTCCCTGGGAACCATTTTTTCGCATAGGCCTTGACCCGCTAGGCCCTTATCCCACAACCACTAGAGGCAACAACTAGATCGCCGTCGCTAGGAATTACGTGACATGCTACGCGATAACAAATGCGTTGCCGACTAGTTGCGCAAACGACGTCACCGATTTCCTCCTTTACGACGTCATTCTCAAGCACGGTGCACCTCGATAGTTACTTACACGTCGCGGCCGCTTGTTCTTGTCTCGAGTTGTGGACGACATCCTCCGCTCTTGTGCCACTGAGCACAAGCTGTCCACAGCCAACCACCCACAAACAAACGGTCTTACGGAACGTCTCAACCAAACAATCACAGAGAAATTGTCGATATACGTCTCCAACAATCACCGCGAATCGGACGCAGCGCTGGCTTACGTGACGTTCGCGTATAACTCGTGCCGACATGACACCGCAGTATATTCACCCTTTGATATTTTGTATGGTCGTGACCCCACTTTGTCCTTTGACACCATCCTACTTGGTGTGTGCCGCGTTGCAGCTGTGTACGTTCGTAAAGTCCTCGATCGCAGTCACATGGCACGTCATGTCGCCCGCTTTCGCTTATTCCCCTCGCAGCATCTGTAAAAACAGCGTTCCGACCGGTGCCATCACGACTGTTCAGTTCGAACCATGTGCTTGCGTGCTGCTTTGGTCACCATAGCTTCGGTTCAGCCTCTCCCAGAAGCTTCTCTCTCCCTACACAGGGCCTTATGAAATCCTGCGCCAAGTTAACGAAGTCAATTACGTGATTTCGTCACTCAACTTTGATGCATCCTTAAGTAAGACGCCGGTCGACGTCGTGCATATTTCGCAGCTGAAGCCGTACTTCGCTCGCAATTCTTCGGCTGCCATACGCCGAGACGGCCCTTCACCACCCGGTGGTCCTGTTACGGAAGGATGAGGGAAGTGAGAGGAAGAAAAAGATCGGAGAAGCTGGCTGCTGCGTGTTGTTGGTGGTGAGCCATCTTAGCTATTCAGACTCATCCTGTGTATGCATTGTAAATATAGTTTTTATATGGTAGAAACATCCCTGTAATAATATCGCGTGTTTCTTTGTTGTTGATCTCGAATAATAAAAGTAGGAAAGTGTCGAAAAAGTATTTTTTCCTCAGAAATTGTTGCAGCATTTCGGGAATCCTAACCTACGTATTTATTACCAATATGAAACTGAAGGAAAAGTTTCCGCAACGAACACTTTTTCCCTTTAAATAAACGACCCCGTTGTATTAGCTGAATTCTGCATACCATTGCGCCACAAACTTCGTGCATAGCACAACTTTCATGCATAGAGGACATTAATTATGTCGTTAAATATATCACTATTCTCATTATTAGTTTTCCGCGACGCCTTTCTCCACAGCCGACAAACGGTAATGCATGTCGCTGCACATATGATGACTTAAAAATTCACGCGTACAGTTTCAGGCACTGCTTAATAGCGGCGGAGGCTCCCGTAATGCGACTGGACACCGCACAAACAGGCGCAAAACCTGTCAATACCTTTACAACGTTTGTTCACTGCGCGCTAAAACAGGGTTACAGCTGTGCAAGATATAAAGCGCTACAAGTTGCAATTCCTCCTCCGCAAATATAACTCCGCTCCGCGATGGTGTTCCAAACAAGATTGTTTAAAAAGGCACTTGCTGTCAGTATATTCTGCCGCAACAACACTGAATTTGCTAGGCAGTATACCCTATGTGCTGAACTGGATACCGTAATATCAAAATATTATGACTGCCCTCACAGTTAGCCATTAACGTCAAAGCCTCTCCAAAAGAACGAGTAGCGCGCATTTGCGCTATGGTCAGTCTATTACGCAGCTCTATTACACCACGGCTATTTTCCACCAAAAGTTTATGCATCTCAGATACACGGGCTCGGGCATGGCAACTACGTGATAAATTAGCTGTCAGTCAATTTTCCGCATTCCGACAGAACAAGAAAAATGGGAATTTTCTTTCGGCGCAATTCTGGCACATTACCAAAAATAGTTGTGAAGGGACATTTTGTTCAAGTCCTTAGCCTCGATTACTCTTCAAAGGAAATTAAACGCGCGCAAAAGTGACGCTAATGCGGTAGGCTTATGCGGCAAACACATCGTACCATATGTGTAAGCTAAATCTTGATGAGGGGTACTTACGAACCTGTATAAAGTGGCATAAACATAGAACCGTGGACCACCCTAGGATTGTTTAGTAGCTGAAATACCTTATACTGATTATGTAAGCGGCAAAGCAAAAAATCTGGAGGCCTACCCTTACTCCAATGATCTCATGCATATCACTGCTTCAGAAAGGCGCAGTAGTAAATAAATGTTCTAAGTTTTTCAGTGCTCGTTTCCTTTTTCATCATTTATTGCCCAGAACAGCCAGGTACAATGTAAATAGACGTAGACGAAACCTCTACATACTGACGACGTTGCCAGGTGGAGAGAGCCGGTCTATACATTCGCTGAGTTGAAGGCTGAAGCGTTATATTACTCTGCGAGAATTTCGAGGAAATTAGGTGAAACAAATACAGAAACCTTCAAAGCAACCACATCTGTTCGCAAAGATAAAAAATTTCGCAAGCGCACTATTACATGCTTGGAGAATTCCCAATGATGGTACTAATATTGCATTAGAGGATTAAGAACCTATTGAAATATCCAAGGACTAAAATGGCTAGTATCCAGCGGATACATTATTGTCGCTAGTGTTTTGTACAGGTGCTTGAAAAACTTATCTCCTTGGTGTCTTGCACAAGTATCACGATACGATTTATCTGCATCTTTGGCCAGCTTTGCCACTCATCGAGTTCAACCGTTTCATTACGGCATGTGTTACTCTGTATGTGTCACTGCTTATGAGCAACTTCTCTTAACCCTGTTCACCCCAATTTGGATAACTGCGGATGTGAAGCTAGGCACGTGCCGGTTTTCAGTCACCTCTTTAACACAATTTTAATCCACTTGGTACGTTACACTCACTATGTTTCCATAACGTATGAGCGGCTCTTCAATCAACCTGTTTACTTGCGTTGCTGGGTATGAGACTCAAGGGTTTGTAGGTTTGTGTAGCTGCGTTACCCGCGTACGTGTCTCTGGGTGCGCCTCTCTCGAGTGAATTTCATTGATGCTAACTAGGATTAGAGGGTATGTGCTGCTCCTATGCTCCCATCTTCATTAAAAAGTACATAAGTTCATTGGATAGCGGGCGGAGTTAAACCTGTGTCATAAATATTAAAATAATTTCCAAATTTATGCTCAAAACATTGTTTTACGGGGAATTCGATACTGCTGCGCTAGGTGGCGCATCGTGTCCCAAAGCGGGGAATCGAGGGAAAAGCAGGGAGGTTAGCCAGTTCGAAGGCTGACTGGGTAGCATGCGTGGATTTAGGGAAAATGCGGGAAAAAATAATATAAATGTTACTTTTGCAATACAAAGATAAGCGGCGTAGACAATACTGCCTATAAGTTCGACTTTCAGCGAAAGTTGCGTCCACATTGAACATTTTTGCAAATAATGCTTGCCATTGCAATTGACGTCCGTTTACCAAGGCGTAAAAAGGGAAGACAAAGGCGCGCTGTAGTGTTTAAACGAAGCTGCCTTTGATTTTCTTCCCACTTCTTGGAAGCAGCCTAGCCGAGCATATTATTTGGTCATACAAATACGGGTTATTGGGTATATGGCAGTAGGTATCTGCCCGAATAGACAATAAAGGGTGACCGGGGCGGTAGGTACCAATAAAATGCACCCGTAAAGTAAACCGTACAAAGCTATAGAGAGCCTCAAGAGTTTGTTGAAACTCCTTCTTTTGTTTATATTTCTGTCTCCCGAAGAATTATAAAAGATAGAACAATGTTAAGACGTTGAGAATTAGGCAGCAGAAGTAGCCAAGGAAGCAAAGATAAACTGGACAACATGAGAGTAGACTGTTAATCGAGCAAAGATATACCGCAGCACATTGAATACGAGTTCGGCAACATTCAATGAAATGTCGGCTATAAAGAAGGGCGTGAAATTGCATAGATACCATTTGCATCATTTTGCAAAAACATTTATGTCGTTAGCTATTTTTGTTTGATTTACATTTCTTTTAACATTTTGGCTGCTCTCAATCAAACAAAGATTCCGTTAATAAATATTTTCACGTGGGGGTAGGATATGTTCAATTTTCTAAAGACTATTAAAATTTGCCCACATTGATATTGGTAGGTTCACAAACCACGTTGCAACATATTCGTTGAGTAATCTGAAACTTGATGCTGGGTGACTGGGAAACTATGTAAGGAGGCAGCAAGATAGAGCACTGGCCTACTTCAGGCTTGTTCCGCAGGGGTCTACCTCACACCGATCATGTAGGTGGCGTAGCGAAAATGATAAAGGTGCTCCGTTCCTGTAATCATCTGATGCAGGTATTGTTAGCCTTATCGACCGCTGCAGAAAAAAGAACAATTACTTAGGGATGTAAGTTTGGGCTTGTTATTTTTGTATATTAACATCTATTGCCCAAAATAGTTTAGTACGATATAAAATTATATACACACCGCTTCTACACTCCGACGATGCAGAAATGATGTATACATTCCCTTAGCATTTTATGCGCTAAAGGGTAAACGATATGTTGCTCTGTTATAAAACTGAAATGATTAGGTGAAATTATTACAGAAACCATTAAAGGAGCGACATCTGTTGGAACAAGTAAGTAATTTTGTAAGCGAACTATTGCATGTAGCAACCATAGTTGTGCACTGAATATATGAAATTAAGAAATGCATCGAATTATATGAACATACAAATGGCTAGGATCAATCGTATACATTAATTCCTCAAGTTTTTTGTATTGGTCTTTTAATGAAGTCGCAGTGTCTACCGAAATTCATTTGAGATAGCAAATGACTGGACCACTATAAGAAGTTGGCACGCTAGTTTCATCGGCAATATAAGCCTGTAAACAATATAAGGCATACTAACCAACTTATATGAATGGTGTCACGCACACTCAAGCAATCATGAACGCATCTCACTCGTTGACCGCTGAAAATCAATAAAAAAACAGTGGAACAAGTAAGCAGCGCAGAAGCAACTACCAAATTCAGCTTCGTGCGGCGTCTTCCAACAATGCAAACAAGCCCGCAAAAACACTGAGGACTGCGGACCCAGTCGCCGTCGCAGATGGCTCTAAATGTTCAGCGACTTCTATGGGCAGGCGAGCTCGGCTGCCCGGACACGCGACGGTAATGGCGATGCTGCCGCCAACGACGGAAGTGCGCCTACAGAGTCCACATAATTGCTATCGCGATAAAAGTGATCGTAGTTTTATTCTGTATATGTATTATTACGATATTTAAATGTATGCTTTCCCAGTCCTGGCGATGACTGAGGTTCACCGTTTCCTGCCAAAATGCGTTGGGTATATGTACCACCGTTTATCAGCCAATTTTCATTGAAGGCCGTTTTAAATACATGTATAAGTGCGGACGCGAAGCTCGGTTTAGGCGGATATTCAGTCGACCTTTTTAACTCCATTTTAGGTCACTTGGTATGGGCGACGGAGTATGGGTCACACCGTATGTGGCGCTTTTTGTTAAACCTGTTTCCTTGGGTTACTGGGTATTTGATGCAATGGTCGTTGGGTACGTATACCTTCGGCCATGCTACATTGGATTACTGGGTATCTCCTACTTCGCCAGCGTGGTCCTAGATAAGTGTGCGAGACCATGCCGGATGAATATGGGTTTCATACACGACGCAGTTAATTGGATGCTATGTTGGGTGTCGATATATTGCGTGAATAATGTTTCCAGTCATGTCGATGTTCATCATGAAATGGGTTCGGCAGGAATGAATTCTGGAAACCGGGAAATGGTTTCTGCGCTCAATATTATGACTACGATATGTATTCTCACGAAGGGAAGAATATATTCTACAGGGAGTTGAAATGAAAACGACCACCAGTGTGCATTGAATCGGGTATACGTGAAAGGGCAGATGAGGATAATGTCTATAATGCCAGCCTCTGCTCTTATCGAGGGTGCTTTGCTTGCGTAGTGAGTTTAGGCTAAACGTGTCAAGCAGGGCACCGAAGTCAACAACAGAAATGAAGGGGATACATGCGCTAGCAACGTATAATTTGGAAGTCATAAATTTAACGAAAAATGGCAGAAACACACAACGTTATATCGTAAAAGTCAAGATATGCAACTTCAAGACCACATCTGCTGTACAGGGCGGAAAGTTCCGATGCCAATGAGTCCCTTGTTTTGTAGATGGGATGAGTGAGTAGTATATAAACGCCTAAGTCATACGAAGTATGTACAAAATAATAATTTCCTGACGCAGTTAAAATGATGAATGCACAATCCACTGAAATGGCACGGAGTCAAACGGACAAAAGCTTTCCTAAAGTTGTATTTTTGAAGATCGCTCCTCCTGCACGGCCACAGAAGAATGTGTCTACGTTCATCTATTTGTTTGTTTTCTGCCAAATGAATCAGTCTGTTGCCAGAATGCGAAGTTGAAGTTTGTTCACGCACATGTATAGGACCACCGCAGACGCGAGAAAGCAATTATTCTACAGCCACGTGTAACAACACTTACATCAACATAATTGAAAGACGCTTCAGAAACTCCGAGCTTTTGAAATTGCGAGATCTAAGTTTTAATCTTAGGCGCCTCCAAACTAAACATAGTATTTCATACGATCAAAGTCTCAATTTGAAGATATTTTAAACAGTAACTTTACGGCTCCACATTTGTGCGATTGTATGCCTTGGTGCACTGCGCGATCTAATGTGAAAAACTCATTGTTTAGCATATATTCTCATTATACTGGCTCAATTATCTACCATTGACAAGATTGCTCGAAGCAGGGTGGTAAATTTTCCACTTCAGAATATATTCTGTGCTAGTTTGTAAAAATTGGTCAACAGAATATCACACTTCATTAAAAACACCGCAGAAAAAGCAAAATTATTGAATGGATTTGTGAGGAAAACTAGACATAATGTAAAGCTTTTATCGTTCCAGAAACTTCCGTGCACTCGTATACCAAATCTGGGTGACCGCTTTTCACCCTCCAACAAATGTTATCGCTGAGCGCGGAACGCCTCCGCTTGTATCAGATGTTTCTCGAATGTTATTGATTGTTTTTTCAGTTGTCTGTTGTCACACAAGCTTGTGTAATCTGATTGCATGTGCGATACGAATTGTGTAGAACGGTCTTGAAGCCACGCGCTCACCATCAATTACTCTGAACCGTTCGATGACCAACGCATAAAAGCTGACGCCCTTGACCCTATGACAGCAACATTTGACCATGTGTTGGGAGAGTGCGTAGCCATCGGCTCCTCCTTCAGCGATCATGGGTGGGCTGCGCTCTTGGGCAGCCCCGAACTCAACGACGAAACCCTGGCCTTCCAGAGTGCCCTCGATGGACCGTCAAGCTCGGTTTGGCGGTCGTTATGTGCGACTAGCCGAGGTGGCACGGGGTTTCCCCTGCGTCTTCTCAGGGCCTATTAAAGATCTTTTACCCACTCACTCACCTGACCCACTGATAAGGTTTTCGACGTTTGCCGACTGTGTTCGCCGTTGTCACCGTTCCATGAGCGTAGCCTATTTTTCAGGGCACAAGTTCGCCCACAAAACACTAGTTTCGTCATTTCCAGTTTTGCTCCTTCGTTTTCACCACATAAGCTTCGTTTTCACCTCATCACTTACTTGTATAGGTATGCCGATCCTAAAAACTATAGAAAGTTGTCCGGCAAAGCCTGCAACCCTTCACTAAACCCATTTTTATGTACTATGTCTTCATCTCATACATTCATCGAATAATGAGCGTGCCCACTTCTCAACTTGTAAGAAAGAGTGTTTTTTAATGTTTCGCATACATTATCAACCATCTCTGTACGGCAACCCTGGCTTATAAAAGCAGCAGTTGCATCTTAAAATAATGTAGATGCCGTCTTCGTTGATAACAGCAGGCATTTGAGAATACAGATTTATCTTAACACAATAACTACTACCGTGAGTTGCTGAGGATTTCTGAAAGGGAACCTTCAAAGCATGAGTTGTTTGTGCTGTTAGCATTCTCTTTAATGTTGTTCCTATTTAAGTTCTTACGGCGCCCAGTGATTGTTGTAAAAGCACCATTCGCTTGGATTCCATAGTAAGGGTGTACCCCACGTGATCTCGTCGCTCTTGGAGGATTAACAATTATTTTGTTCAGGTTTAAACTTTTGCATCCTCTTCCGAATTTCCTTATTCTACAGTTTCTTATTTAGACATCAGAATACTGAACACAACGGAATTTTTTTGCTTCAATTTCTAAATTCTACGACATTGCTCGAACGGATGTTGAAGTCAAAACTGCTTGTACCTGGCCAAAAAATCGCTTAATAGTGCCATCGCGAAGAATAACACTATCCTGATAAAATTGTGACACATCTGATATTTCAATTCGACGTACATTTTTTTAAACACATGGTGCTCGGCTTGTGTAGTAAATGGCTTGAGGATATCCAACCGTGATGCAGTAATTCAAAATAGAAGCCGAAGCAAAAATATTTTGCTGCTTTACTCCAGAGAAGCTGAAATACATTTGCAAGTGAAAAGTAAACTGAGTGCATATTTCTATAAAGTTCTGGGAAAAGCACCTGAAGGGTCTCATTCTAATTGTGCCCAGTGCAGAAGCTACAACGAACTTCCAATTACTTTAGTTGCATGTATGGTCATGCTATTTGGTGCAACTTATACACAGAACTCCCACAGGTCAGTCATGGGTACGGTCTTGTGCAATCACAAATAAAGCTGAGCTCGAATGAGACGTATCACAAAGCAATTATTTCAACCTTAATGGGAATTTTAACCAAAAAAAAACACAGCTCGAAATTGTATCCTTGACGATGCAGTTTGTGAAGTCAAGTTTTCCTAGACATTCACATGGCGTTCAATTCACATGGTTTTCCAGACATTCACATGACGTTCACCAATTCCAAGCTGTTTCCAGCACCAGGAATTGGCCGACGTTCGTTCGAGTAGCTGCAGGCGCAGGCTAGCCTAAGCCAGCTACATTTTCCTAGGTGAACTCACCAAAGCTTGGGCCACCCCAAACTACAAGCAGTTGTTCTTGCAGTGACCATGAAGAGGCACAGTGGGTCGCTAGACAACTTCGATGCCACAGCTCTTATCATGCAGTTTTTTTTTTTTGCCCGCTCGAGCAAACAATATTGATCAAAGACTGCAAATTCAAAGGAAATAGGCAGCTTGAAGCATAAACTTTCCTAATGTTCAGTGTAGACATTCTTCAGCTATTATTTACCAAAAGTGGGAACGAAGTCAATGATTTATACTTCATAAAGGCAGCTGTTTCCAAGACACCGTTCACAGTAAAAACAAGCATATGATGGCTTTAACACCGATCGGAGTAATTTGGCATAGTTATGATATTGATTATGAATGCTTTTGGTGAAGGTAGCCGTAATAGACTAAATATTCAAATATTTTGCATACAGATAAGACTGCAGATTCCATTCCACTTTTTTTTAAATTCAGATTGTCGCTATAATTATTTTATTTGTTGGATTATGCGTGTCAACCGAGAGCACGTGTCAATATATGCTTCTTGCTGATCGGAATGTTATGCTCTCCCGTCCAAAACTGATTTCCATTCAACACCGGAAACCATGTTAATGATTCCAAACTTCTTGCAGATGAGGTTTGAGAACCGCATGTACCTAAGGCTTTCGTAGTCAAGACTTTCGTAAACACTAATCTTTGGCAAAATCAGACTACAACAGCCCTTCAAAATGGGTGTCACGTGAAATATGTATGTCCTACTTATTCCACTTTTTCTTACGATATGGGCCGATCGTGCTTTACGTGTAGCCAAAACGCGATGATCATAGTATTCAACACTTGAGTTTGCTACTCGAATCAGTTGCTCCGCCAAACTCAGCATGGCCAGCTAGCAGTTTTTCTTAGAAAATGTGTGACAGAAGGCACATTGCACATAGTGAGGTACTCTTTTCATTGTTTGGTTGGGAGTGATGACAATACTGTGCATGTCAGGGCCACCCATGTTATTACATTTACACGCACAGAGACAAAAAAACAACTTTGCTGTTTTAAATTGCATAGAGGATAATACTGTGTGCTGCTTAACTCAGCTAACTTAGGCTCAGCCGAAATATGTATCCCTTTTGAAGCTGTCTGTGAAGTCACGGTGTATTAGACATTGCCATGGCGTTCAAACAGCCAAGACCACGCATTGGCCGATGTTCGTTCGAGCTGCGGCAGACGCAGGCCAGCCTTAGCCAGCTAGGTTTTCGTCAGTGAACTCACCACACCTTCGACCACCGCAACCTACAAGTAGTTGTTCCTGTAGTGATCGTAAAAATTCACTGCGGGGCACTAGTCAATCTCGATGTCACCGCTTTATCCTACAGTTCTTTTACATGCACAGCTAACAAGGTTGATCAAGGAAGGCAAAGGCAAATGTAATAGGCAGCTTGAAGCATAGAATTTTCTTAAGTTACGCGCAGACATTCTTCAGGTATTATTTATTAAAAGGGGAGCAGGAAAAGGGTTTCTTCTTCGTAAATCATCTCTTTCCCAAAGAAAATTCACAGCGAAAAGGAACCTCTAAAGGCTTGAACACCGATCAGAATAATTTGCCCTGGGTACGATAATGATCATGTATGCTTGTAGTGAAAGAAGCGGTAGTAGAATGAATATACAAATATTTTGGCTATATACAAGACGGAAGATTGGCTTCGACTATCTACATTTAGATCATCGCCATTATTCTGTTTTTAGGGTTATACGGGTCAACCAAGAGCGCTTCTTGACACATGCTACTAGCTGATATAAATCTAATGATCCATAATTCCCCTCTCTAGGTTCCTGCTTCTTCCGTACAAACAGATTTGCATTATTCACAAGAAACCATGTAAATTACTCCAAGTTGCTTGCTCTTAAAAGTAGGGGACAGCAGGAACCCAAAACTTCCGTATATATGCGTAACTGGGTGTCAAATCTTGCAAATGGTATAGACACACTCCTGCTGAGTAAGTTCTTGGTATCAACTGCAAGGTATTTTGCCAATATAAATTTCATTAAACCAGGGAAACAGTCAATGTAACTAAACACGTCAAGCGTTATTACTGTCAATGCATGAAGCACAAACCGCAAGGTTCCCAAGATTCCTGCGTTTGACACATTGAGTATATGTAGTTAAGCCACATTGATTATATGTATCTGAGCTTTATATTTGTATGTTTAATTTACGTGTACTCCAAATGAACAAAAAAATTTTGTGGCACCTAGCAAGCCCATGTAGGTGCGGAGCAAAATGGCATTTTGCAGGAAGTACCATGCTAAACGTGGAATGAGCAAGAGTGAGATAATCAACCACGTCATTTAATTTCATCTGTGTTTGGAGTACGAAAGATTTTAAAATAGCCATTCGCCGTAGAAACGGAACACCGTTTTGTTAGTGTAAAATGTCTATTAATATTGTCATACACTCCTAATCGCAATTAGGTGCAAAGTGCAAGGAAATGCTGAATATTTTTTAGTAACATGTTGTTCGTTTAACCTCAGCGATATTATTTTGTTTTATTAGGCACCCTCCACATAGAGAAAGCAAAAGCTGACAGATCCGCATTTATACGGAGATTTTGGCATCTCTGCAGCTTGTCCGAAGGTGTGGCGTAGTGCTCTTTCAAAATTGCGAAGCATATATTTAAGGAAATTGGGCGTATGTATCCATTTAGACAAGGGACAGCCATGTTGGTATATTATTTTCGGGTAACGGTTGTATCAATTTCTACCGGATGTATTGGTGATAAGACAGACCGGCGCGACCGCTTCTGGTGGATAGTTCCTTCAACCAGTGCGTTCTTGGGAGCCTTGAAGGAAACTTCAGCTTTAGAACTCCGGAATAGAGTGTTGGTTTAAGCTTAAGTTGACTTAAGAAGCTTTAGAAGCTCGGTGACTGCTGACCTAAGTAAGGTGTTATTGGTAAAAGTAGAGAAAGCCAAGTAACTCGCTGAACTTTCAGAGGTTACAGCTATAGAGAGATTTCGCGCCGCACCTTCACTTCCTTCTCCAAAAGTCTGATTGGCCCTGGAATAAACTTTGCCCAATGAATGCCATGCCGCCTTCACAGAAAACATTTTTTAAAGATTTAAAAGAAGACCATGCTCCTAGATAGAACAAAATTAAGGGGAATGTGTTTGGGAAGTGGCTATTAGCAGTTCATTGATTGGCCAACACATTTACCAATTCCATGGGTTACCATGGTAATAAATGTTCGGAAGTTCTGAGTAGTATTTTTTTAACATACCTTCCATGTAGACATACTCAAAACACACAAGTATGCCACAGTGGCAGTCTTTGGGTTGTTTGTCAGCAAGACAGGAGTCTTACAAGAGTCTGTATAACTCAATTTTGCTAAGCATTGTTGCAGCTAAAACGACAGCGAAACGTTGACTTTCAAGGAGCTGATAATGATAAACGACTGTACGAGCGTCAAGAGCACGCTAGTGGCTACTCTGGCACCAGTGCTAAGGATGACACATTGACACCATGGGCAGAATTGAAAACAGACTGCGTGACAAAGAACGTATGATGCACACTTGAAGCATTTGGCTGAATCGTAGGAAAATTATAAGGAGAAAATCATCAGCAACAGTTCTGGGGTCAGCAGTCACTGGATGTCCTGTGATGAAGATATGTTGTGTTATTTTTTGTACACTGAGTTTCAGGTCTTTCTGTTGGGAAAGCGACGAGAGTATAGAACAAAAGTCGGTCGGTATAGCTGCATACCAACTGACCAACTATTCGAAGGTGTATTAAAGATCCTGAAGAGGCAAATGGAAGCGCTGACGGTCCATTCTGTACGACGTACCAGCTGCGAAGTTAAAAAAAACATCTGGCATTTTGTGAGCCAGAACGATGCCCTGCTTATGAGGCATGTCTTAATACGACACTCCGGCATAATTTGGACCACATGTGGTTCCTATACGTGCAAATAAATTTAGGTTCCCAGGTTTTGTCGCATTTTGCCCGCATTGAAATGAGACCGCTGGGGCCGCAATTTCATCACGAAGGCCTCGTGCTTATCTGCCCAACACCATAGCCACTAAGCAAGCGCATCTGGTCTCGGCAGCTGATCATGAATTACATGGTTGTAGAAATAACTTTTGTGGCAACCATTTCAATTAAAAAGCTTTTGAAAAGCTCATGGTCCTAGTGTCAATCTAGCGGCAATTTTCTTAGTAGCAGTTTGCAATACGCTTGAACCTGGACTGGCCAAACTTTCGTAGAAAGCACGTGCAAAAGCAGTAAAAGAGAATGGTACACTCTACACGTACGATGCAAAGCCTGCATGATGCTTTAAACTGGAAGATAGTTCGATAATTGCAGATAGTTCGAGAGTTGCAGATAGTTCCATAAATACGTTGCGCCCCAGCGTTCTACAAGACTCGGGCAGCAGGACACAGGGATCTCTCACTCCATGACCATGCACATTCGCTGTCAAGGGGCTGGAGTGAAAAAGCGTGGCAGGAGCAGCGAGTGAAATTACCTCCGTACTACATCTCGCATAAGCGCGAAGTGACTACAACCTCGCGCATACGAAGCTATCAGTACTGGGCGCACGCTGCTTCCGCCGCCGATCACTTTCGAGATAGGGCCCTTGCGGCAGCACCAGGCCGCGCTCTACACAACCGCCGCCAGAGTATAACACTCCCTTAATACCCCTTCCCGCTTCCCTGCTCCCACGTAGTTAGTGTCTTGCGAGTGATTGAAATGGAGCAAGGCGTGCATCCCTCCCGGTTTCCCCTCTTGCGCGGGCCTGATTGAGCCACCGTCGTTGGCTCACCCTCGCAGGTTTTTACACGCACCTACATAACATTATTCATGGAAAGAAGCTAACACGTAATAATTTGTCTCGCAAAACGTTATACAAGGAAAGACGGTCGCACGTATAGTACTTCATATCGTTAATCCGTGTCACGCGCCTGTGACTGTTACTATTCTGCGGCGACCAATAATTGCTATAGGCTTTTTGGCTGCGCAACGGACCTCTCTGAAACATGACATCTCCGTATGAAACGAAGGAACTGCATACTGAAGGTCGTATTTTGCTGAGTCCTGTGAATGAATGGCTGTCCATGGCAAAGTAGCACCACAAAAAATAACACGTTCACCACCGTAGAAGCTTTAAACCATGCCGTCCGACCCTTTATTCGCATATTTGTGAACGCCTTTCTATTCAAATGTGCCGGACCCACCTCGTCAAGTTGTGAAATACACATTGTTGTTCAACACTTTGCTAATCATGCTAGCATAATAGCTCTAAACGCACACGTAGCACATGGCTGGAATGCTTACTTCCACTACTGTTGTATGGATATTTCCCGTACTCCTTGGCGCTTCTTCTCTCTCGTTCTGTATGCCTATTTGGGGAGCCTTTACCCAATTGCGGCCAACTTGGGTCACAGGATAGTTAATCGTCTAGTGGTGACCGAATAGGGGTTGTTTAAGGCGAGGAGCAGTTTGGAACATCGATCTTTAGCCGGCTTTGATCGCATGTACTTGACATTGCGTATTATGTCCTTAATTCAGCGCCGGGCACTATCCAATGTACATGCATTTAAAAAACAATTGTGAGATACTGCTCGGATATATTGTTTCGTTTTCATGAACCATTCGTCAAACCGCGTATCAATATATCCATTTCAGATGCATCAGTTGAGGTATCCTGTCTCCTAAGATTCAATATACGCCCGTTGCTAAATCATTTAAGACACCTTCAGTCACGAAACGTATGCAACTAAGCACAATTTGAGCTTATGTTAGGATATGCATTGAAGTTTACCGATTGTTTTTATTGTCCACATACAAGAAATATGAACATTTCTTAGTGCAATGCCTTTGATAACCTCCGAACTCTCCAATTTATTTGACTAGAACGGGCAAATTGAGCACATAGGCTGCTCTGTGGTATGTCACAATCTAGAAAGAAGGGGTATATAAGAATAAACCTACGGTAAGTCATTCAAAGAATGTATTATTCACAAGCTAGAGGCAGAGAGCGACATGTCTTAAATTTATGCTGTCCTAAATACACTGTTAAGGAAGGATGAGAAAATCGAGAGGAAGAATATCGGAGACGCTGGCTGCTGAGTGTTGGTGGTGGTCAGCCATCAGATGTTCTGATTCATCCTGCATATATATTAAATATATAGTTTTATTTACTCGCAACATCGCCGTAACATATTGGCGAGAGGTGCGGGGTACCACGGCTGGAAACGGAGCTCCTCAGTGCACGTCGCAACACTGTCCGCACAACAGATGGCGGTGAGCACGCGGAATCAACGCCTCCAACATCATCGTAGCCATCCACGTCGCTGTCACCTTGGGTTGTCGTTGTACAAACCAAGAATCCTGGAACATTTTGCGGAACCGATGGCGCCGAAGTTGAAGAGTGAGTGGTCATTTACGAATCAACAGATGGGACCCTACGCTTATGCTAGCTAATCTGTTGTTCTACCTAAGAGGCATGGCAATGGTGTGGTACTAAAGCCACGAAGAGTAGCAAACCATTTGGGAGCAATGCCAAGAGAGTGGACAGAGTTGTTTGGAAAACCAACTGGCCGTAAAATTGCCGCAAAGCAGTAACTGGCCTCCCGTGCATAATCGCTCATGGAGTCCGATGCCTCGTACATCCAGGACGTGTGGGCACTTTGTCGTAAAGCCGATCACGACATGGCAGAAGCTAAGAAGGTTGGGCTTGTGCTTAATGACATTGCTGACGACGCGTTTAATCTGCTCATGTGCAGAAGCTGATCTACAGTTGATGCAATCATTAAAGATTGCAGACAATTTGAGCAGACCAAAAGCCGACGCGTCTTGCAATCCTTCGCCAGACATCCCAATACAGCCGCAACGCTTACGTGTGAAGATCTTGATGCGATGGCGCCCACAGCTTTGTTTGCGCAGCCCTGATGCTACCACATTTCGAGTTTCCTTCGCACAAGACATCGTTCGCCAGGAACTTGAAAACATTGGTTTACAGTCTTTGTGCTGCCGCCAATCCCAGAGCTAACGAACGGCCCTCTACAATTCTCGCTCCACCCTTATGCTTCTCTCCACGTTACCGCAATCCGACTTAGTGGAGAACTGCGGACAACCAGCCGATATGTTTCACATGTCGCCGCACTGTCATGTCGCCCGATACAGTCGCAACTCATGGCCCTCAACACCTCGGATGCTAACCAACCTAGCCGTTTTTATGGAAATACACGGAGCGTTTCGTCCACCACCGAGTCTAACAGCGCCGCCAACTCTGCTCAGAACACGTGGTACAGACGCTCATCGTTGCAACGCGGACATCAGTCTTGTTCAGCGCAAACATGTCACCCATCTTCCCATTCGCCGCAGCCACGTCACCTTTCGTCCCCTGTGGCTGTTGGCCGCAGCCTTTCGAAAAACTAGGAAATCCAGCTCTTGGAGGTGGTGATGCATTGCCGACTGCTGCAGCAAATCCTCTGTCTCTGCGTTCAAGGAGAAGTGTAATTGATGGAAAATAAATGGCTTACCTGTCCAAGCACACGTCGACGCTAGAGCCCACGTTTCTTTGTTGAGTGCTAGACCCCGTACACGTTTAAAGAAGGTCTTCACGCCAGCAGCTGCCCGAGTGCTTCGTGTGGCCGACGGTAGCGTGCTGGTCTCTGGAATGTGTGCTGCGCCTTTAATTATAGCCGCCCGTCCTACTCCTGTTTTCTTTGCTGTGATCGACAGCTGCCCTACGACGTTATCCTTGGATTGGACTTTTTATCCACTCATTCTGCTGTCATCGACTGCGCAACCGGCGTTCCTCAGTTAGCACTGCCTCAACTCGCAAATGCTCCGGGTACCGCCCAACCGCGCATGTGCTCGCATCAAGATGTGCGTCTGTCACTCGAGGCAGTTAGTTATGTCACTTTGATATGACCAGCCACAGCTTTCTGATGGTGAATATGTGCTTCACTCCATCATCGACGTGCTTTCGAACCGGAACTTTGCTGTTCCGCATACGCTGGTCGCGGTTACCAATAACGAAGTCGTCCTACCACTTCTAAATTTCAGCCTGTGACCTCATGTGCTTCCGGCCGGCATGTTCTTGGCCAGCGTTTCTAGTGGCTGCGAATTTGACTTGATATTCTGAGTGCAGAGAGTGGCTTATTAGCTCCAATTGCAGCTGACAGCTCTCCGTACTTAACGGATGACTTCGCGAAAATGAATGCACCTGACCTCACCTCTGCGTATGCCACGGACATACGACTCCTGCTTTAATCCTACAATGACATCTTTGATTTTGGCGAGAGGCCATTAGGCCAAACATCTGTTGTTCACCACCGTATAAACACTGGAGATACGAATAATATTCGTCTACGCCCCATGGTATATCGCATACTGAACATTGAGTCGTACAATTAGAAGTAGATAGAATGCTCCACAAAGGGGTCATCGAGCCATCAGCCAACCCTTGGGCTTCGCCTGTCATCCTTATGCAAAAGAAAGATTTTACCTGGCGTTTTTGCGTCTCTCAGCTGACGCGAAAAAACGTCAACCAACTACCACGCATCATTACGCCTTGGACTGCTTGCACGGAGCTAAATACTTCTCGTCCATCGATCATTGATCGCGCTATTGGCAGATTTCAGTTGATGAAATTGACAGCGAGAAGACGGCCTTCATCACGCCGGATGGCTTATATCAGTTAAAAGCCATGCCCTTCGGCCTATCCAAGGCTCCTGCGACATTTGAACGTATGATGGACATTCTTCTGCGGGGCTACAAATGAACCACCTGTCTGTTTTACCTTACACGAAGTTTGTGTTTTTTCTCCCACGTTCGGCAGTCAAGTTATCCGACTCGCTGGAATTCTAGCGGTCTTCCAAAAAGCTATGCTTAAACAAAACTCCACGAAGTGTCAATTCGGGCACCGTCAGATCACCGTGTTTGGACACCTCGTTGACGCATCAGATTCGGAAAAAGGTCGCACCATACGTAGTTTCCCTGTGCCAGGTTCTGCCCCTGACGTGCGCTGCTTCATCACCCTGTGTTCTTACTTTCGCCGTTTCGTCCAAATCTTCGCTGACGTTGCTCGGCCTTTGCCAGATCTTCTACAGAAGAACGCGTCATTCTCATGGGGCCCGGAGCAGGCTCACGCGTTCACCGCTCTCATTGGGTTTCTGACCACCCCTCCCATACTTCCGTACTGTGATCCGTCTGCACCGACCGAAGTCCACACTGACGCAAGGGCCATGGTATCGGCGCTGTTCTCCCCCAAACGAGAATGATACCCAGTGTGTGATCGCTTATGCCAGCGGCCAGCTCTCACCTGCCGTGAGAAATTACTCCATCACCGAGTAGGAGTGCATGACTTTTGTTTGGGCTGTCACCAAGTTCCGGCCATATTGGTACGGCCGCACGTTTTTGGTCGTTACAGACCACCAGGCACTCTGCTGGCTCTCATCTCTCTGGGAACCCACAGGACGGCTTCGTCGCTGGGTTTCGCGGCTCCAGGAATTTTAATTTGTTGTGAGCTATAAGTATGGAAATCTGTGCAAGTTTGTTGACTGCCTCTCGTGTCACCCCGTGGATCCTCGCGATCCTTTTGCGCATTATCTGGTGACCCGTGTGATGGCTTTGACTGACATGTCCGACATTCGCCCTGAAGAACAACGCGACATAACGTTAGGGTCCATCATCGCGGGAGTTCAATTTGGCAGCACCGACGGCACGTGCCACATATTTGTGCAGCATGACGGCATCCTTTACCGCTGCAATATCAACCCTGAAAGTCCTGAGTTGCTGCTTGTCTTTCGTCGTCCTATGCGACCCGCCGTTCTCGAGCAACTTCACGATGCACGGACAACGGGACACCTTCGAGATTTGCGTACATACGACCGCGTACGACGCCTGTTCTTCTGGCCGGGCCTCCACTACCCTTTGCGTCGTTATGTCGCAACTTTCGAATTGTGTCAGCTCCGGCAGAAACCTCCGCTGGCACCTGACGAACGACTCCATCCCATTGAAGTTCCCTGTGAACCCTTCTTTAGCATTGGCCTTGACCCACTTGGCCCTTATCCCACAACCACTAGAGGCAACAACTGGATCGCCGTCGCTAGTAATTACGTTACACGCTACGGGATAACAAATGCGTTGCCGACTAGTTGCGCACTTGACGTCACCAATTTTCTCCTTCACGATGTCATTCTCAAGCACGGTGCACCTCGACATTTACTTACAGATCGCGGCCGCTTGTTCTTGTGTCGAGTTGTGGACGACATCCTCCGCTCCTGTGCCACTGAGCACAAGCTGTCCACAGCCTACCACCCACAAACAAACGGACTTACGGAACGTCTCAACCAATCATTCACAGAGATATTGTCGATATACGTCTCCAACGATCACCGGAACTTGGACGCAACGCTGGCTTACGTGACATTCGCGTATAACTCGTGCCGACATGACACAGCAGGATATTCACCCTTTGATCTTTCGTATGGTCGTGACCCCACTTTGTCCTTTGACACCATCCTACTTCGTGTGTCCCGCGTTGCAGCTGTGTACGATCAACTCATCGATCGCAGTCGCAAGGCATGTCATGTCGCCCGATCTTGGTTATTTCCCTCGCAGCATCTGGAAAATCAGCGTTACGACCGGTGCCATCGCGATGTTCAGTTCTACCCATGTGCTTGGGTGCTGCTTTGGTCACCATGGCTTCGGTTCGGTCTCTCCCAGAAGCTTCTCTCTCCCTACACAGGACCTTATGAAGTCCTACGCCGAGTTAATGAAGTCAATTATGCGATTTCGTCACTCAACTTTGATGCATCCTTAAGTAAGACGCCGGTCGACGTCGTGCATATTTCGCAGCTGAAGCCGTATTTCGCTCGCAATTCTTCGCCTGCCATACGCCGAGACGGCCCTTCACTACCCGGTGGTCCTGTTACGGAAGGATGAGGGAAGTGAGAGGAAGAAAAAGATCGGAGACGCAGGCTGCTGCGTGTTGTTGGTGGTCAGCCATTTTAGCTATTCTGACTGATCCTGTGTATGCATTGTAAATATAGTTTTTATACACTCGAAACATCCCTGTAACAATATCGCGTGTTCCTTTTTTTGATGATCTGGAATAATAAGAGCAGGAAAGTCTCGAAAAAATATTTTTTGCTCACAAATTGTTGCAGCATTTCGGGGATCTTAACCCACGTATTTATTACGAATATAAAACTGAAGGAAAAATTTCCGCAACGGACAATTTATTTCCCATTAAATAAACGACCCCGTTGTATTAGCTGAGTTCTGCATACCATGGCGCCATAGACTTCGTGCATAGCACAACTTTCATGCATAGAGGACATTAATTATGTCGTTAAATATATCGCTACTCTCATTATTAGTTTTCCACGCCGCCTTTCTCCACAGCCGACAAACGGTAATGCATGTCGCTGCAGTTATGATGACTTCAAAATTCACGCGTACAGTTTCAGGCACTGCTTAATAGCGGTGGAGGCTCACGTAATGCGACTGAAAGCCGCACAAACAGGCGCAACACCTCTCAATACCTTTACACTGTTTGTTCACTGTGCGCTAAAACAGGGTTACAACTGCGGAAGATATAAAGCGCTACAAGTTGCAATTCGTCCTCCGCAAATATAACTCCGCTCCGCGATGGTGTTCCAAATAAGATTGTTTAAAAAGGCACTTGCTGTGAGTATATTCTACGGCAACAACATTGAAGTTGGTAGGCAGTGTACCCTTTGTGCTGAGTTGGATACCGTAATATCGAAATAATATGACTGCCCTCACAGTTAGCCATTAACGTCAAAGCCTCTCCAAAAGAAGGAGTAGCACGCATTTGCGCTATGGTCAGTCTATTAGGCAGCTCTATTGCATCACTGCTATTTTCCACCACAAGTTTATGCATCTCACACAGACGGGCTCGGGCATGCCAACTACGTGATAAATTAGCTGTCAGTCAATTTCTCGCATTCCGGCAAAATGGGAAAAATGGGAATTTTCTTTCGGCGCAATTCTCGCACATTACCAAAAATAGTTGTGAACGGACATTTTGTTCAAGTCCTTAGCCTCTATTACTCTTCAAGGCAAATTAAACGGGCGCAAAAGTTACGGTAATGCGGTTGAATTATGCGGTCAACACATCGCACCGTATTCGTTGTGTAATCTAATACTTGATGCGGGGTAATTACGAACCTGTATAAAGTGGCGTAAAGATAGAGCCTTGGGCTACCCTAGGATTGTTTAGTAGCTGAAATACCTTACACCATACATGTAAGCGGCAAAGCAAAAAATCTGAAGGCCTACCCTTGCTCCAATGATCTGATGCAGATCACTGCTTCAGAAAGGCGTTATAGTAAATGAATGTTCTGAGTTTTGCGTGTTCGTTTCCTTTTTCATCGTTTATCGTCCAGAACAGCCAGGTACAATGTAAATAGACGTGGACGAAACCTCTACATACTGACGACGTTGCCAGGTGGAGAGAGCCGGTCTATACATTCGCTGAGTAGAAGGCTGAAGCATTATATTACTCTGCAAGAATTTCGAGGAAATTAGGGGAAACAAATGCAGAAACCTTCAAAGCAATCACATCTGTTTGAGAAGATAAAAAATGTCGCAAGCGCACTATTATATGCTTGGAGAATCCCCAATGATGGTACTAATAATGTATTAGAGGATTAAGAACCTATTCAATAATCCAAGGACTAAAATTGCTAGTATCCAGCGGATACATTATTGTCGCTACTGTTTTGTACAGGTGCTTGAAAAACTTATCTCCTTGGTGTCTTGCACAAGTATCACGATGCGATTTGACTGCATCTTTGGCCAGCTTTGCCACTCATCGAGTTCAACCGTTTCATAACGGCATGTGTTACTCTGTATGTGTCACTGCTTATGAGCAACTTCTCTTAACCCTGTTCACCCCAATTTGGATAACTGCGGTTGTGAAGCTAGGCACGTGCCGGTTTTTCAGTCACCTCTCTAACACCATTTTCATCAACTTGGTACGTTACACACTATGTTACCGTAACGTATGAGCCGCTCTTCAATAAACCTGTTTACTTGGGTTACTGGGTATGAGACTCAAGGGTTTGTAGGTTTGTGTAGCTCCGTTACCCGCGTGCATGTCTCTGGGTGCGTCTCTCTCGAGTTAATTTCATTGATGCTAACTAGGATTAGAGGGTATGTGCTACTCCTATGCTCCCTTCTTCATTAAAAAAGTACGTAAGTTCATTGGATAGTGGGCGGAGTTAAACCTGTGTCATAAATATTAAAATAAATTACAAATTTATGCTCAAATCATTGTTTTACGGGGACTTCACTACTGCTGCGCTAGTTGGCGCATCGTGTCCCAAAGCGGGGGAATCGAGGGAAAGGCAGGGAGGTTAGCCAGTCCGAAGGCTGACTCGGTAGCATGCGTGAATGTAGGGAAGTGTTTGGGACCACGCCGGTTGAATGCACGCCTTATACATGGCGCAGTACACCCATTTTATTACGGTGTGTCAATAGATTATTTCAATGCTAAACGCTGTCACATCTTGGCTCATGGTGCGATCGGTTCTGCGGGATAAAATGCATGGCGATCCATCCTAGTAGGTTGATCTGTACTCTCATGATCCGTAGAATAATTCTAGCGCGAGATGACATATTAAAACGTTACCCGTATGCATAGAATTGAACAAAAAAACAATTAGAAGATGGAAAATTTCGCCTGTCAGAACGGAACGCGACAGAATTAGGAGGTCTCTGAGTGATTCAAAAGTATCCCGACAACTGCAGCTTATGTAACAGTAATGTATGGCAGGCATCGCATGTATGGCAGGCATCGCCATACACCAAGTTGCACTTTCAGGTGGAAAGGCCTGCTCTTGCATGGATCGCGATGCGGCGGAGGTGAGCGCCAACAAGTGATCTTGTAAGGAACCGAGTGCGCAGCTTTATGGCCTTTGAAATTTGAGTGTACAAATCTGTGAAGCCATTGCCGCTCTGTGTATGCTGGGAACACTGGAAAAGAAGCCTGTGTTCTATTAGTTCTTGCGTAACATAATTATGTTTTCATGTATAGTTAATTACAACCGATGGTAGTATGTCTGTAGGTTGTGTGTGTGTCATATTTTGCGACTTTTTGACGTATTTTAAATTGAGAAAATTAATTACTTCAGTAATTTCCTTACGCCACATGGAGGGCCTGCGGTGTTTGGTATGCGGAGTTTGAAATTCGTTTGCCGAAGCAACGTCCCACGCTGGACGCCGGATGCTGACACTGGATTTTCTGCGACAAGGGGCCTTTAACGCAATCGCGTTAATATACTTTGAAGAACAAATGAAGGTTACTTTTATTATGGTACCTACTTCTGAGCTAGAGGGTTGTCCGCTCTATTAATTGATTTAAGGAGGATTGGCTACCCTAAATGAGGAAACGGAGAGGCATATACTTTTGAGGATATGCATATAAAACTGAAACGAAGCAAATACGCTACGCTATATCTGTTATTATAACATTTGCTACCTTTAGATAATCTTTCCTGCAAATCTCAGAAAGTGCAGATGCCCATGAGTGCGTTCTTGTGGAGACACGAATAAGTCAGGGGTAATAAAACACCTACGCCAGGCAAACTCTGTACAAAGAAGAAAACATTTTCATGGCACAGCCAAAATTACGAATGCAGAAAGCACTGAAATGGCTTGAAGTAAAACTAGCAAAAGCTTTACTAAAATTATTGAAAAGATCGCTAGTCCTACCAGGTCACGAAAGGAATTTTGGCGCCAATGTATGCCTTTTCATTTTCTTGATGTTTGTTTCTCGCCATATGATTCATCGTGTTTGCCCAATACGTTGTTCAAGTTTTATGACGCACATTTATTGACAACAACAAAGATGGAAATGTAATAATTCTACAGCCACGTGTACAAGCGCTTACGTTATGATGAGTAAACGCGGCTTCACAAAATCAGACCTTAGTTTCATAGGAATAAAATAGTGTATTTATGTTCATTGTTACGCATCTATAACCTAAACATGGTCCTCTCATGCCGTCAAACTTTTTCAATATTTAGAACTCTTTTATACATTACCTCCATTCCTGCATTTGCGTCCGGACTGGCTTTGCGAGTATTTATCCATAACTACACCATTCTTGTGTGAATATATTCCTTAGTACTCTAAACGACCTAATGTGAAAACATTCTTGTTTGAAAATTCAATAAGAAACAAGATTGCTTGAAAAACACGGGTTAGAATTTCTAAACTTAGAAATTATTATGTTTTAACACATCGAAAATGATAAGCTATATTCCTTTCAATGTTAGCGTATATTGCTTTGCCAGGCGGGAAAAAATAATATAAATTTTACTTTTGCAATAAAAAGATAAGCGGCGTAGACAATTCCGCCTATAAGTTCAACTTTCAGCGAAAGTTGCGTCCACATTGAACATTTTTGCAAATCGTGCATGCCATTGCAATTGATGTCCGTTTACCACGCGTAAAAATGAAAGACAAAGGCGCGCTGTAGTGTTTAAACAAAGCTGCCTTTGATTTTCCTCGCACTTCGTGGGAGCTGACTAGCCGAGCATATTATTTGGTCATACAAATACGGCTTATTTGGTGTATGGCAGTCGGTATCGGCCCGAATAGAGAATAAAGGGTGACCATAAAGGTAGGTACCAATAAAATGCACCGCAAAGGAAAGCGTACAACCCGAAAGAGAGCCTCAAGAGTTTGTTGAAACTTCTTTTGTTTATATTTCTGTCTCCCGAAGAATTATAAAAGATAGAACAATGTTAAGACGTTGAGAATTAGGCAGGAGAAGTAGCCAAGGAAGCAAAGATAAACTGGACAACATGAGAGTAGACTGTTAATCGAGCAAATATATAACGCAGCACATTGAATACGAGTTCCGCAACATTCAATAAGGTGTCGGCTATAAAGAAGGGCGTAAAATTACATACATACCATTTGCATCATTTTGCAAAAAACATTTATGTCGTTAGGTATTTTTGTTTGATTTACATTTCTTTTAACATTTTGGCTGCTCTCAATCAAACAAAGATTCCGTTAATAAATATTCTCACATGGGGGTACGATATGTCCAATTTTCTAAAGACTATTCAAATTTGCCCACATTGAGATTGGTAGGTTCACATACAACGTTGCAACATATTCGTTGAGTAATCTGAAACTTGATCTGGGTGACTGTGAAACTATGTAAGGAGAAGCAAGATAGAGCACTGGCCTACTTCAGGCTTGTTCCGCAGCGGCCTACCTCACACCAATCATGTAGGCGGCATAGCGAAAATGATAAAGGTGCTCCGTTCCTGCAATCATCTGTTACAGGTGCTGTTAGCCTTATCGACCGCTCCAGAAAAAAGAACAATTACTTAAGGAATGTAAGTTTGAGCATGTTATTTTTGTATATTAACATCCATTGCCCATAAGAGTTTGGTACGATATCAAATTATATACACACCGCTTCTACACTCCGACGATGCAGACATGATGTGTACATTCCCTTAGCATTTTATGCGCTAAAGTGTAAACGATATGTTGCTCTGTTATAAAACTGAAATGATTAGGTGAAATTATTACAGAAACCATTAAAGGAGCGACATCTGTTGGAACAAGTAAGTAATTTTGTAAGTGACCTATTGTATGTAGCAACCCTAATAGTGCACTGAATATATGAAATTAAGAAATGTATAGAATTATATGAACATGTAAATGGCTAGGATCAATCGTATACATTAATTCCTCAAGTTTTTTGTATTGGTCTTTTAATGAAGTCGCAGTGTCGCCCGAAATTCGTTTGCGATAGGAAATGACTGGAGCACTAAACGAAGTAAGTACGCTAGTTTCATCGGCAATATAAGCCTGTCAACAATATAAGGCATACAAACCAAATTATATGAATGGTGTCACGCACACGCAAGTAATCGGGAACGCATCTCACTCGTTGACCGCTGAAAATAAATTTAGAACACTGGAACAAGTAAGCAGGGCAGAAGCAACTTTCAAATTCACCTTCGTGCGGCGTCTTTCAACAATGCAAACAAGCCCGCAAAAACACAGCGGACTGCGGAATCAGTCGCCGTCGCAGATGGCTCTAAATGTTCAGCGACTTCTCTGGGCAGGCGAGCTCGGCAGCCCGGACACGCGACGGTAATGGCGACGCTGCCGCCGACGACGGAAATGCGCCTACAGAGTCCACATAATTGCTATCGCGATAAAAGTGATCGTAGTTTTATTCTGTATATGTATTAATACGATATCTAAATGTATGCTTTCCCAGTCCTGGCGTTGACTGAGGTTCACCGTTTCCAGCCAAAATGTGTTGGCTATATGTACCACCGCTTATCAGCCAATTTTCATTGAAGGCCGTTTTAAATACATGTATAAGTGCGGACGCGAAGCTCGGTTTAGGCGGATATTCAGTCGTCCTTTTTAACTCCATTTTAGGTCACTTGGTATGGGTGACGGAGTACGGGTCACAACGTGTGTGGCGCTTTTTGTTAAACCTGTTTCCTTGGGTTACTGGGTATTTGATGCAATGGTCGTTGGGTACGTATACCTTCGGCCATGCTGCCTTGGATTACTGGGTATCTCCTAATTCGCCAGCGTGGTCCTAGATAAGTGTGCGGGACCATGCCGGATGAATATGGGTTTCATACACGACGCGGTTAATTGGATGCTATGTTAGGTGTCGATATATTGTGTGAATAATGTTTCCAGTCATGTCGAGGTTCATCTTGAGATGGGTTCTGTAGGGATGAATTCTGGATCCGGGAAATGGGTCCTGCGTTCAATATTATGACTGCGATATGTATTCTCACGAAGGGAAGAATATATTGTACGGGGAGTTGAAATGAAAACCACCACCTGTATGCATTGAATCGGGTATACGTGAAATGGTAGATGAGGATAACGTCTATAATGCCAGGCTCTGCTCTTATCGAGGGTGCTTTGCTTGCGTAGTGGGTTTAGGCTAAACGTGGCAAGCAGGGCACCGAACTCAACAACAGAAATGAAGGGGATACATGCGCTAGCAACGTATAATTCGGAGGTCATAAATTTAAAGAAAAATGGCACAAACAAACAACGGTATATCGTAAAAGTCTAGATATGCAACTTTAAGACCACGTCTGCTGGAAAGGTCAGAGTGTGCCGATGCCAATGAGTCCCTTGTTTTGTAGATGCGATGAGTTAGTAGTAAATAAACTCCTAAGTCATACGAAGTATGTACAAAATAATAATTTCCTGACGCAGGTAAAATGACGAATGCACAATCCACTGAAATGGCACGGAGTCAAACGGACAAAAGCTTTCCTAAAGTTGTATTTTTGAAGATCGCTCCTCCTGCACGGCCACAGAAGAATGTGTCTACGTTCATCTATTTGTTTGTTTTCTGCCAAATGAATCAGTCTGCTGCCAGAATGCGAGGTTTAAGTTTGCTGACGCACATGTATAGGACCACCGCAGATGCATGAAAGCAATTATTCTAGAGCCACGTGTAACAACACTTACGTCAACATAATTAAAAGACGCTTCAGAAATTCCGAGCTTTTGAAATTGCGAGATCTAAGTTTTAATCTTAGGCGCCTCCAAACTAAACATAGTATTTCATACGATCAGCGTCTCAATTTGAAGATATTTTAAACAGTAACTTTACGGCTCCACATTTGCGCGATTGTATGCCTTGGTGCACTGCGCGATCTAATGTGAAAAACTCAATGTTTAGCATATATTCTCTGTATACTGGCTCAATTATCTACCATTGACAAGATTGCTCGAAGCAGGGTGGTAAATTTTTAATTTCAGAATATATTCTGTGCTAGTTTGTAAAAATTGGTCACCAGAATATCACACTTCATTAAAAACAAAGAAGAATAAGCAAAATTATAAATGGATTTGTAAGGAAAACTCGATATAATGTAAAGTTTTTATCGTTCCAGAAACTTCCGTGCACTCGTATACCAAATCCGGGTGACCACTTTTCACCCTCTAACAAATGTAATCGCTGATCGCGGAACGCCTCCGCTTGTATCGGATGTTTCTCGAATGTTATTGACTGTTCTTTCAGTTGTCTGTTCTCACACAAGCTTGTTTAATCTGATTGCATGTGTGATACGAATTGTGTAGAACTGTCTTGAAGCCACGCGCTCACCGAGAATTACTCTGGAATGTTCAATGACTAATGCATAAAAGCTGACGCCCTTGACCCTCTGACAGCAACATTTGATCATGTGTTGGGAGAGTGCGAAGCCATCGGCTCCTCCTTCAGCGACGATAGGTGGGCTGCGTTCTTGGGCAGCCACGAGCGACGAAACCCTGGCCTTCCAGAGTGCCCGCGATGGACCGTCAAGTTCGGCTTGGCGGTCCCAATGCGCGACTAGCCGAGGTGGCGCGGGGTTTCCCCTGCGTCTTCTCAGGGCCTATTAAAGATCTTTCACCCATTCACTCAGTTGACCCACTGATAAGATTTTCGACATTTGCCGACTGTGTTCGCCGTTGTCGCCGTTCCATGAGCGTAGCCTGTTTTCCAGGGCACAAGTTCGCCCACAAAACGCTAGTTTCGTCATTTCCAGTTTTGCTGCTTCGTTTTCACCACATAACCTTCGTTTTCACCTCATCACTTACTTGTATAGTTATGCCGATCCGAAAAACTATAAAAAGTAGTCCAGTAAAACGTGCAATCCTTCACTGAACCCATTTTTCTTTGTGTGCTATGTCTGCATCTCATACTTTCATCGAATAATGAGCGCGCCCACTTCTCAAATAATAAGAAAGAGTGTTTTTTAGGGTTTCGCATACATTATCAACCATCTCTGTACGGCAACCCTGGCTTAGAAAAACAGCAGTTGCATCTTAAATTAATGTAGATGCCGTCTTCGTTCATAACAGCTGGCATTTGAGAATACAGATTGGTCTTAATACAATAACTACTACAGTGAGTTGCTGAGGATTTCTGAAGGGGAACCTTCAAAGCATGAATTGTTTGCAGTGTTAGCATTCTTTTTAATGTTGTTCCTATTTAAGTTCTTACGGCGCCCAGTGATTGTTGTAAAAACACCATTCGCTTGGATTCCTTAGTATGGGTGTACCCCACGTGATCTCGTCGCTCTTGGAGGATTAACAATTTTTTGTTCAGGTTTCAACTTTTGCATTCTCTTCCGAATTTTCTTATTCTACAGTTTCTTATTTAGACATCAGAATAGTGAAGAGAACGGAATTATTTGGCTTCAATTTCTAAATTCTACGACATTGCTCGAACGCAAGTTGATGTCAAAACTGCTTGTACCTGGCCGAAAAAATCGCTTAATACTGCCATCGCGAGCAATAACACTAGCCTGATAAAATTGTGACATCTGATATTTCAATTCGACGTAAATTCTTTAGGCACATGGTGCTCGGCTTGTCTAGTAAATGGCTTGAGGATATCCAACCGTGATGCAGTAATTCAAAATAGAAGCCGAAGCAAAAATATTTTGCTACTTGACTCAAGAGAAGCTCAAATACATTTGCAACTGAAAAGTAAACTGAGTGCATATTTCTATACAGTGCTGGGAAAATCATCTGAAGGGTCTCATTCTAATTGTGCCCAGTGCAGAAGCTACAACAAACTTCCAATTACTTTAGTTGCATGTATGGTCGTGCTATTTGGTGCAAGTTATACACAGAACTCCCACAGGTCAGTCATGGGTATGGTCTTGTGCAATGACAAATAAAGCTGACCTCAAATGGGACGAATCACAAAGCAATTATTTCAACCTTAATGGGAATTTTAACGAAAAAAAACACAGCTCAAAATTGTATCCTTGATGATGCAGTTTGTGAAGTCAAATTTTCTTAGACATTCACATGGCGTTCAAGGAGTCAGCACCAGGAATTGGCCGACGTTCGTTCGAGTAGCTGCAGGCACAGGCTAGCCTAAGCCAGCTACATTTTCCTAGGTGAACTCACCAAAGCTTGGGCCACCCCCAACTACAAGCAGTTGTTCTTGCTGTGACCATGAAGAGGCACAGTGGGTCACAAGTCAACTTCGATGCCACAGCACTTATCCTGCAGTTTTTTTTACCCGCTCGAGCAAACAATGTTGATCAAAGACTGCAAATTCAAAGGAAATAGGCAGCTTGAAGCATAAACTTTCCTAATGTTCAGTGTAGACATTCTTCAGGTATTATTTACCAAAAGTGGGAACTTAGTCAATGATTCATACTTCATAAAGGCAGCTGTTTCCAATACACCGTTCACAGTAAAAACGAGCATATGATGGCTTTACACCCATCGGAGTAATTTGGCTTAGATTTGATATTGATTATGAATGGTTTTGGTGAAGGTAGCCGTTGTAGACTAAATATTCAAATATTTTGGATGCAGATAAGACTGCTGATTCCATTCCACTTTATTTAAATTCAGATTGTCGCAATAATTATTTTGTTTGTTGGATTATGCGTGTCAACCGAGAGCACTTGTCAACATATGCTTCTTTCTGATATGAATGTTATTATCTCCCGTCCAAACTGATTTCCATTCAACACCGGTAACCATGTTGATGATTCCACACTTCTTGCTGATGAGGTTAGAGGAACACATGTACCGAAGACTTTCGTAGTCAAGATTTTCGTAATCACTAATCTTTGGCAAAATCAGACTACAACATCCCTTCAAAATGGGGGTCACGTGAAATTTGTATATCCTACTTATTTCACTTTTTCTTACGATATAGGCCGATGGTGCTTTATGTGTAGTCAAAACACGATGATCATAGTATTCAACACTTGAGCTTGCTACTCAAATCAGTTGCTCCGCCAAACTCAGCATGGCCCGCTAGCAGTTTTTCTTAGCAAATGTGTGACAGAAGGCACATTGCACATAGTGAGGTAATCTTTTCATTGTTTGGTTGGGAGTGATGACAACACTGTGCATGTTAGGGCCACCCATGTTATTACTTTTACACGCACAGAGACAAAGAAAACAACATTACTTTTTTAAATTGCATAGAGGATAATACTGTGTGCTGCTTAACTGAGCTAACTTAGGCTCAGCCGAACTATCTATCCATTTTAAAGCTGTCGGTGTATTGGACATTGTCATTGCGTTCAAAAAGACAAGACCACGCATTGGCCGATGTTCGTTCGAGCTGCGGCAGACGCAGGCCAGCCTTAGCCAGCTAGGTTTTCGTCAGTGAACTCACCACACATTGGACCACCGCAACCTACAAGTAGTTGTTCCTGTAGTGATCGTAAAAATTCACTGCGGGGCACTAGTCAATCTCGATGTCACCGCTTTATCCTGCAGTTCTTTTACATGCACAGCTAACAAGGTTGATCAATGAAGGCAAAGGCAAATGAAATAGGCAGCTTGAAGCATAGAATTTTCTTAAGTTCCGCGCAGACATTCTTCAGGTATTATTTACTAAAAAGGGATTCGGAAAATGGTTTCTTCTTCGTAAATCCTCTCTTTCCCAAAGAAAATTCACAGTGAAAAGGAACCTCTAAAGGCATGAACACCGATCAGAATAATTTGTGCTGGATACGATAATGATCATGAATGCTTGTAGTGAAAGAAGCGGTAATAGAATGAACATTTAAATATTTTGGCTATATATAAGACGGAAGATTGGCTTCGACTATCCACCTTTAGATCATCGCCATTATTCTGTTTTAGGGTTATACGCGTCAACCAAGAGCGCTTCTTGACACATGCTTCTTGCTGATATAAATCTAATGATACATAATTCCCCTCTCTATATTCCTGCTTCTCCCGTACAAACAGATTTGCATTAATCACAAGAAACCATGTAGATTATTCCAAGTTACTTGCTCTTAAGAGTAGGGGACGACAGGCACCCAAAAATTTCGTATATATGCGTAACTGGGTGTTAAATCTTGCAAATGGTATAGACACACTCCTGCTGTGTAAGTTCTTCGTATCAACTGCAAGGTATTTTGGCAATATCAATTTCATTAAACTGGGGAAACAGTCAATCTAACTAAACACGTCAAGCGTTATTACTGTCAATGCATGAAGCACAAAACGCAAGGTTCCGAAGATTCCTGCGTTTGACACATTGAGTATATGTACCTAAGCCACATTGATTATATGTATCTGAGCTTTATATTTGTATGTTTAATTTACGCGTATGCCAAATGAGCAAAACATTTTTGTGGCACCTAGCAAGCCCATTTAGGGGCGAAGCAGAATGAGATTTGGCAGGAAATACCGTGCTAAAATTGCAACGAGCAAGAGTGAGATAATCAACCACGTCATTAATTTCATCTGTGTTTTAGTACGAAAGATTTTAAAATAGCCATTTCACCGTAGAAACGGAACACCGTTTTGTGAGTGTAAAATGTCTGGTCATATTGTCATACACTCCTAATCGCAATTATGTGCAAAGTGCAAGGAAATGGTGAATAATTTTTAGTAACATGTTGTTCGTTAAACCTCAACGATATTATTTTTTTATAAGGCTCCCTCCACATAGAGAGAGCAAAAGCAGACAGATCCGCATTTATACTGAGATTTTGGCATCTCTGCAGCTTGTCCGAAGGTGTGGCGTAGTGCTCGTTCAAAATTGCGTGGCATATCATTAAGGAAATTGGGCGTATGTATCCATTTAGACAAGGGACAGCCATGTTGGTATAATATTTTGGGGTAACGGTTGTATCGGATGGTACCGGAAGTATTCGCGATAAGACACACCGGCGCGACCGCTTCTGGGGGCGAGTTCCTTCAACTAGCGCGTTCTTGGGAGCCTTGAAGGAAACTTCAGCTTTAGAACTCCGGACTAGAGTGTTGGTTTAAGCTTAAGTTGACTTAAGAAGCTTTAGAAGCTCGGTGACTGCTGACCTATGTAAGGTGTTATTGGTAAAAGTAGACACAGCCAAGTAACTTGCTGAACTTTCAGAGGTTACAGCTATAGAGAGATTTCGCGCAGCACCTTCACTTCCTTCCCCAAAAGTCTGATGGGCCCTGGAATAAACGGTGCCCAATGAATGCCATGCCGCCTTCACAGAATGCATTTTTCAAAGATTTAAAAGAAGACCGTGCTTTTAGATAGAATAAAATTAAGGGGAATTTGTTTAGGAACTGGCTATTAGCAGTTCATTGATTGGCCAACGCGTTTACCAATTACATGGGTTACCATGGTAATAAATGTTCGGAAGGTCTGAGTAGTATTTTTTTAACATACCTGCCATGTAGACATACACAAAACACCGAAGTATGCCACAGTAGCAGTCTTTGGGTTGTTTGTCAGCAAGACAGGAGTCTTACAAGGGTCTGTATAACTCAATCTTGCTAAGCATTGTTGCTGGTAAAACGACAGCGAAACGTTGACTTTCAAGGAGCTGATAACGATAAACGATTGTACTAGCGTCAAGAGCACGCTAGTGGCTACTCTCGCCCCAGTGCTAAGGATGACACATTGACACCATGTGCAGAATTGAAAACTGTCTGCTTGACAAAGAACGTATGATGCCCACTTGAAGCATTTGGCTGAATCGTCGGAAAATTATAAGGAGAACATAATCAGCAACAGTTCTGAGGTCAGCAGTCACTGGATGTCCTGTGATGAAGATATGTTGTGTTATTATTTTGTACACTGTTAGTTTCAGGTCTTTGAGTTGGCAAAGCGACGAGAGTGGAGAACAAAAGTCGGTCGGTATAGCTGTATACCAAATGACCAACTATTCGAAGGTGTATTAAAGATCCTGAAGAGACAAATGGGAGCGCTGAGGGTCCATTCTGTACGACGCACCAGCAGCGAAGTTCAAAAAACATCTCGCATTTTGCGACCCAGAACGATGCCCTGCGTATGAGGCAAGCCTTAATAGGACACTCCGGCATATTTTGGACCACATGTGGTTCCTATACGTGCAACTAAATTTAGGTTCCCAGGTTTTGTCGCATTTCGCCCCCATTGAAATGCGACCGCTGGGGCCGCAATTTCATCACGAAGACCTAGTGCTTAGCTGCCCAACGCCATAGCCACTAAGCAAGCGCATCTGGTCTCGGCGGCTGAACATGAATTAAATGGTTGTAGAAATAACTTTTGTGGCAACCATTACAATTAAAAAGCTTTTGAAAAGGTCATGGTCTTAGTGTCAATCTAGCGGCAATTTTCTTAATAGCAGTTTGTAATGCGCTTGAACCTGCACTGGCCAAACTTTCGGAGAAAGCACGTGCAAAAGCACTAAAAGAGAATGGTACACTCTACACGTACGATGCGAAGCCTGCATGATGCTTTAACACGGGAAGATAGTTCGATAATTGCAGATAGTTCGAGAGTTGCAGATAGTTCCATAAATACGTTGCGCCCCAGCGTTCTACAAGACTCGGGCAGCAGGACACAGGGATCTCTCACTCCATGACCATGCACATTCGCTGTCAAGGGGCTGGAGTGAAAAAGCGTGGCAGGAGCAGCGAGTGAAATTACCTCCGTACTACATCTCGCATAAGCGCGAAGTGACTACAACCTCGCGCATACGAAGCTATCAGTACTGGGCGCACGCTGCTTCCGCCGCCGATCACTTTCGAGATAGGGCCCTTGCGGCAGCACCAGGCCGTGCTCTACACAACCGCCGCCAGAGTATAACACTCCCTTAATTCCCCTTCCCGCTTCCCTGCTCCCACGTAGTTAGTGTCTTGCGAGTGATTGAAATGGAGCAAGGCGTGCATCCCTCCCGGTTTCCCCTCTTGCGCGGGCCTGATTGAGCCACCGTCGTTGGCTCACCCTCGCAGGTTTTTACACGCACCTACATAACATTATACATGGAAAGAAGCTAACACGTAATAATTTGTCTCGCAAAACGTTATACAAGGAAAGACGGTCGCACGTATAGTACTTCATATCGTTAATCCGTGTCACGCGCCTGTGACTGCTACTATTCTGCGGCGACCAATAATTGCTATAGGCTTTTTGGCTGCGCAACGGACCTCTCTGAAACATGACATCTCCGTATGAAACGAAGGAACTGCACACTGAAGGTCGTATTTTGCTGAGTCCTGTGAATGAATGGTTGTCCATGGCAAAGTAGCACCACAAAAAATAACACGTTCACCACCGTAGATGCTTTAAACCATGCCGTCCGACCCTTTATTCGCATATTTGTGAACGCCTTTCTATTCAAATGTGCCGGACCCACCTCGTCAAGTTGTGAAATACACATTGTTGTTCAACACTTTGCTAATCATGCTAGCATAATAGCTCTAAACGCACACGTAGCACATGGCTGGAATGCTTACTTTCACTACTATTGTATGGAAATTTCCCGTACTCCTTGGCGCTTCTTCTGTCTCGTTCTGTATGCCTATCTGCGGAGCCTTTAACGACTCTGCAGCCAACTTGGGTCACAGGATAGTTAATCGTCTAGTGGTGACCGAATAGGGCTTGTTTAAGGCGAGGAACGGGTTGGAACATCGATCTTTAGCCGGCTTTGATCGCATGTACTTGACGTTGCGTATATGACCTTAATTCAGTGCCGGGCACTATCCAATGTACCTGCATTTAAATAAAATTGTCAGATACTGCTAGGATACCTTGTTTCGTTTTCATGAACCATTCGTCAAACCGCATATCAGTATATCTATTTCAGATGCATCAGTTGAGGTATCCTGTCTCTTAAGATTCAATATACGCCTGTTGCTAAATCATTTAAGACACCCTGAATCACGGAACATATGCAACTAAGCACAATTTGAGCTTATGTTAGGAAATTCCAATGAAGTTTCCCGATTGTTTCTATTGTCCACATACAAGAAATATAAACATATCATAGTGCAATGCCTTTGATAACCTCGGAACTCTCCAAGTTATTTGACTAGACGGGAAAATTGAGCACATAGGGTGCTCTGTGGTTTGTCACAATCTAGAAAGAAGGGGTATATAAGCATAAACCTACGGTAAGTCAATCAAAGAATGTATTATTCACCAGCTAGAGGCAGAGAGCGACATGTCTTAAATTTATACTGTCCTAAATATACTGTTAAGGAAGGATGAGGAAATCGAGAGGATGAAGATCGGATACGCTGGCTGCTGCGTGTTGGTGGTGGTCAGCCATCAGCTGTTCTGATTCATCCTGCATATATATTAAATATATAGTTTTATTTACTCGCAACATCCCCGTAACATATTGGTAAGAGGTGCGGGGTACCATGGCTGGGAACGGAGCTCCTACGTGGATGTCGCAACACTGTCCGCACAACGAATGGCGGTGAGCACGCGGAATCAACGCCTCCAACATCATCGTCGCCATCCACGTCGCTGTCACCTTGGGTTGTCATTGTGCAAACCAAGAATCCTGGAACATTCTGCGGAACCGATGGCGCCGAAGTTGAAGTGTTTGTGGTCGTTAACGAATCAACAAATGGGACCCTACGCTTATGCTAGCTAATCTGTTCTTCTACCTAAGAGGCACGGCAATGGTGTGGTACTAAAGCCACGAAGAGTAGCAAACCATTTGGGAGCAATGGAAAGAGAAAGGACAGAGTTGTTTGGAAAACCAACTGGTCGTAAAATTGCCGCAAAGCAGTAACTGGCCTCCCGTGCATAATCGCCCGTGGAGTCCGATGCCTCGTACATCCATGACGTGCTGGCACTTTGTTGTAAAGCCGGTCAACGCAAGGCAGAAGCTACGAAGCTTGGGTTTGTGCTTAAGGGCATTGCTGACGACGCGTTTATTCTGCTCATGTGCAAAAGCTAATTTTCATAATTTTCAAGTAATGGGTTTCAAGTAATGGGTTGCGCATTACTTGAAAATTATGTTTGACGCGTCACTTTCGAAAGGCCGAGTCCCTGATGACTGGCTTACGGCAAAGGCTATATCTGTGCACAAATCTGGAGACAGACAGATCATTGAAAATTATCGTCCGATAACGCTGACCTGCGTTTGCTGCAAGCTCCTAGAACACGTTGTAGCCAAAATTTACACGTACATCGAAAATGCGAACTCATTTTTTTCCCAACCAACACGGATTCCGACAGCGCCTTTGCACAACAACACAACTTCTTAGAACAAACCATGACTTTGCCAGCGCATTAAACAATAAGAAACAGATAGATGCCATCTGTCTTGATCTGTCGAAAGCATTAGACAGAGTGGTACATGCAGAATTGTTTGTGAACCTGACTTATATCGGAATAAATACGAAAATAGTGAAATGGATAACCGCGTACCTCCAGGGCAGAACCCAATACGTAGAAGTGGAACACATTAAATCAAAGCCGTTCAACGTAACGTCTGGTGTCCCACAGGGGTCTGTGTTAGGTCCTGTAGTATTTTTACTATATAATAATGAGATTTCCTCTGCAATTGACGAAGGTATCACGGTGCGACTTTTCGCCCATGATTGCTTACTATACAAAGAAATTAATAGCACAGAACATCAGAAATTACTCAGTGACGGTTTTAGGGGTATATAAAAATGGCGCGACGAATTGAAAATAAAAATAAATGAGAGTAAAACTGTTGTATTGCGCATAACGAATAATAAAATCATATTTTTGACTTTAAATAAACAGTGTTTTCTTTGGTGCTTTCCACGGTTGACGTGCTGAAATACTTAGGCATGCATATATCCGCGAACCATGCTACAAAAATACGCTAAACTGCGGTAAAGAAGCTTTGGTTCTTGCGACGGAAATTGCAGTTAGCCTCACACTCAGTAAAACTAACAGCTTATTTAACGTGAGTTCGACCCACGTTAGAATATCCCAGTATATTCTAAGACCCTTATCAGTCAGGGTTAATATAGAGACTGGAAAGAGTTCAACGACGAGCAGCAAGGTATATTCTATCGCGTTATGCTCGCACAGATTCAGTCTCCGAAATGCTCGGTTTGCTAAACTTGCCTACGCTCGCGGAACGCAGGCGCATAGCTGTGTTAAAGTTCTATTTTCTTCTCACTAAAAACACATACAAAATCAACAGCGAACACTATTTGATAGCACGACAAGGTAGAACACTACGGAAAAGCAAATATAATGCTTTTCAAACACCCCAGATGCACTTTAACGCTCACGCATTTTGCTCCTTTCCAAGAACTATTAAAGAATGGAAAGAATTACCGGTGTCCACGCGAGAAAGCATCAATGCCGAAGAATTTGAGAAAAACTTCAAGCAACATTGAAAGATGCACGCACGTATACGTGCTTTTTCTCTTTTTTTTGAGGGAGGGGGTGTATGATCTCGTTTATTCACACTGCATTTATAGTCATATTGTTCGGAGTACTTGTAGAATATTTCGCTTAGAAACATTCATTTCTTCGCCAATAATAATACTCATTGTCGATCATTTCTGAACAATTTTTGCCTTGCTCATTCCTTATTTTTCGTTATGCACTTCCACCGGAACGTCGCGTTTTCTACAACTGATAGCAACATTCACTGCGGTGCTAGTTGCTGCATTTGCTGTTGCTATAAAAATTAGAGTACAACACGTACGATCTGCCTTTCAAACATTACCTGTAAGTGTACTGAGCATCTTCTTGTGCCTTTCAATCCTCTAAGATCTGTCGTAGGAATGTTTGGACGAGGGTCCCCTTGAGATAGCAACGTTTCTTGAAAGAAATTAGGTGAGGTAACTAATATTTGCGTGAACACATGCTCTCCTGCTCTTTCAAAGAAAAACATAAAATTTACTATAAGAGTTTCACCCATATCAAACATACTCTTATTGTGTCCGCAGCTTACAAAACTCGGCAAACAATGTACCATGAGCTGACTAGATATTGTGTGGGATCTATGAGCGTTGAACTGAGCCCCATTAACATAATCTGTACTTATCACTGACATTGCTTTGCAGGATCACATGCACCAGAACTGCCTCTTTACTCTTGGCGAAAATATTCTATTTGATAAAAACTGTATTAAAACATTTAGAAGAAGGCCAAGTTTAGTGGTTCATCTCCATTGAGATGATGCAGAGAGATTGGGCCTGTAGGCATGTAACATTGTCAAATAAGTGCAAAAGAAACAAATATTCACCAAATTTATCAAAAATAAATGAGTACGAACACTGAAATTAATAACATCAAGAAAGAGCCTGTCTTTTGCCGAAGTGCTGCGAGCATAGTGTCCCAAAAATGTATTCATTTTACCTGAAAAAGTGTTGGATACCTTGAATGTGGGCGTTGGAGAGTGGTTCTGTGTATCCACGTGGGTAATTTGAAATGCTCAGCGCATATTACTTTTCGTAAAAAACAAAGTCCATTAGGCCAAAGTAGAAATGTCAGATTCTATTTACAGAATGGACACAATTACACCGTGACTATCAAACGAGATTATGACTGTTTGAGAAAATAACGCAGATGTGTCTGCTTTTCTGATACCTTCTTTATTTCTTAGGATATATTACCAATATGGCGTTCCTTTCTAGAAAAAACTTACACAACTGAGTTCTGGTATACACCACAGTATCTTTTTGAACACAATTATTTCAGCATGAACCTTGGAAAACAATATTTAATGTTTGTCTTAGTTGTCGTAGAATGCTGCTAAAGAGTAAATGTGTCCAGGGCTGAAGGAATCACTGAATGTTCATGAGACCTTTCTTTTATTACTTGTTTCTTTAAGTTAGGGGTTCAGCGTTCTAGCTGCTGACGGAATTCTCATATGACGTACTTATCATTTACGGAAGTACTTTCAAATTGATGTCAGGTCCTCTTCGCGGCTTCCAATTACCCTGACAGTTTCAACAAACAAAGCTAAACCACAGATATATCGTTGCGAATATCAGCTCACAGTTCCTGCCGCCGCTGTTTTTGTTGTAAGTGCGTCAAGAATCACGATAAGAAGAAGATTCAAGCAAAGAATTATCGTTTATATTTACAGTTTGATTTAGCTGTCGCTAGAGTTTTCATCGTAACGTGCGTCAAGAAGTCCAACGGAAAGAAATCATTCTCAAAATCTGCTGATCTGTTATAGCAACGGAAAAAATGTCAACAACTGTTCAACCCCTCCTTGCTTAACACCATTCACGAGCTGGTAACGTAAATTTTATATGTAAAATTACTTTAAAAGAACTTTAGCCAGCCTGAGTCCACACACGGGGTTTTCCAATTTCAAGCTTACAAATGATGATCAGAATTCGCTGACGGCCTGCAGGTAATTCGGTATATTCTGCCGAGAGCACACTAAGTGGCTTGTACTTTTCGCCACCAAGCGAATAATCGGTGTCGGCCATATCCACGAAACGTTGCGAACAACATATAGCAGCAAAAGCAGAGGCAAGCAGCAGAAGCTGGTAAGAGCATAGCGAAAGCACAGAAAAATGTATGTGGTGGATAATGCCGTCCATCACAACCCGCACAGTACAAAACGCGAAAAGGCGGATAGATGCCCCTTGAGCTGGAACCATTGTGGTTCATCGTAAGGTTTTGTAACTTTCCTGAGACGCTCACACAAATCAGCATACATAACAGATAAAGTAGCACCAGTGTACAGCAAAGCTTCGACTCGCACACCACCAACAAATACAGACATCATATTACAAGAGCGCGCTGGAAGAATTGCAGTCCTGTCGGTAAATGCAGTTTTTCCTCCAAAAACTGCATTACTTAGTTTTCTGGGCGACGGTCAGAAGTGAACCAGGCAAACCCGAGTGGTGACGAGTAGCGGCGGAAGGGCGAAGGTGAGCTGCGTGTGGTGCTGCGATAACCATTCGGTGTCTCGGTTATTGCGGGCGGATATGTTGATGCTGATGATGATGATGAACTGATGTCCTACCCGCGACGCTCATCTTGTTGGCCCTCTAGGCAAAAGTGTGACATGTGGCCGTGATAACCACAGTAATAAAATGCGGGACAACATGGTAGCGAAGGCGCGAAGTAGGGGCCACTCGATAAACTGTGAGATAGTGAGGTCAGATGAGGCGATTAAGGCTCAAGTGATGTTGAGGGGACATTGGCCGGAGGAGCGACAGCAATCTGCGCGTATGTGGGTAGAGACAAGGTTGAACGGACGCTGGTTGGAGGCGCGTTGGCAACCTGAGCGTATGTTGGTAGGGGGCGATGAGCAGGAACGCCAACATGCGCAGAATAATTCACGGACGCGAGCTCCTCCTTGATGACGTAGCCCAACGCTGCAGCAAAATGCTGATGACTGTCCAAATGTCCAAAATGAGCGCTAACAACTGTCGTCCCCACAAAACGTTCTTACGCCTGCCATCACTCGTGCCGTATGAGTCGCCAATGACGCCACTCTTGTCGCCTGGGGTATGTGCACTGCTCGCATAGGAATTGCTGGCCGCCAAGTTCCAGTCCTGTTCACCATGCTGACCATTTCCCCTCAACACTTAATCTTCGGGCTCGACTATGTGACGACGCATTCTGCCCTCATAAACTGTACCACCGGTTCGCTGTGCCTCGAGCTTCCTCTTCTTTCAGACATTCGCCCCAAACAACCGAACACCATCTGCAATACAGAGTTTCTTCGCTTACCTACAAAAGCTCTAACCTTCGTCGAATTCGCCTCAACGTAAACCGTGCCTGATGGGGACTATGTCGTCGCACCTTTTTGGGATGTCCTCGTGTCGCGCAACTTCTCTGTGCCACACTCCGTCGTAACCATTGCCGCTAATCGGATGTGTCTCCCCGTTACCAATTTTGGCTTGACAAAGCAAGTTTTACCTGAAGGCACAGCGGTGGCCACGATCAGTTTAGTGACAGACGACCACGTCACTGCTTTTGCAGCCGATGCGTCGCCAGATTCTCCTGATTACCCGCAGGATGCCTTGAACCTCGACGGCCCATAACGTCTCATGGTCACTCGGGAACTCCTACCTGAGCAAGCAGCCGCCCTATATAGCTTTTTGCTTTCCTACCACGATATATTTGACCGTGACAATCTTCCACTTGATCAGACGGCTCTTGTTAAGCATCGGATTAACACTGGTGAAGCTGTTCCCAATCACCGCCACCATATCGCGTGTCCGCTGCAGAGCGCAAAGTTATTCAACATGAAGCAAACAAGATGCTCGCCAGAGGCATTGTTGAGCCCTCGTTGAGTACTTGGGCTTCGCCGGTCATTCTCGTCAAAAAGAAAGATGGCACGTCCCTTTTCTGCGTTGATTACCGCCACCTCAATCAAATTACCAAAAAGGGCGTTTACCCTTTACCACGAATCGACGACGCTCTTGATTGTCTCCACGGCGCCAAATACTTTTTGTCAATCGACCTTGATCTGGTTATTCGCAGATTTCCGTCGATGAGCAAGACGAAGAAAAGACCACTTTCGTCACTCCAGATGGCCTCTGCCAATTGAAGGTTGTGGCGTTCGATTTATGCAATGGCCTCGACATGTTCGAACGGATGATCGACTCTCTCCTTTAAGGTTTCAAGCGGGGAACTAGCGTTTTTTTTACCTCGATGATGTCCCTGTGTTCTCTCCTACATTTCAAACAGACCATGACCAGCTATCCTTGACGTCTACCGCAAGGCTGAGTTCCAATTCAACTCATGGAAGTGCCACATCGGGCGCCGTTTGTTAACAGTGCTAGGCCATCTCGTCGATGTTTCCAGAATACAGGCCGACGCGGAGAACGTTCAAGCAGTAACGGCTTTTCCTGTACCTCAGACTGTCAAAGACGTCCGGAGTTTTGTGAAGCTCCGTTCTTTTTTCCGACGGTTCGTGAAATATTTCAAAGCAATCACTCGACCACTCACTGAACTTCTGATGAAAGACGTGCCATTTACGTGGGGTTCCCCTCAGGCTACTGTAGTTGCACGCCTTACCACGATTCTCATCAATCCACCGGTCTTGGCCCACTTTGACCCGTCCGCACCTACAGAGGTGCGTACCATTGCAAGTGGTTATGGGATCGGCGCCTTCTTATCGCAACGCCAACACGGACATGACTGCGTTGTATCCTACGCTAGCCGGCTTATGGCAACTGAAGAGCTCAACTATTCGATTACCCAGGGGGAATTTCATGCTCTCGTATGGGCTGTTTCAAATTTGCGCACATAGATTTACGGCAAGCCCTTCCCAGTTTTCACAGGCCATCATGCGCTTTGTTGGCTTTCATCACTCAAGGATCCTACTGGCATGTTTGCTCGCTGGGACCTCCGACTTCTAGAATATCCCTACACAGTAACTTAAATGTCGGAACACCTACACCAGGAGACAGATTGCCTCTCTCGTTGCCCAGTCGAAGATGCGACCTCTACGGCTGATACTGAAACCGACGTGTCTGTTCTCTTTGTCTTTCGAATGCTTCATGTCAACGACGGGCAGCCCGTGACCCGTCCTTCCGTATCGTCGTTGACCGCCTGGAAACGTCACTTGCCGACAATTCCCTTTCCTTATTCACACTTCAACATGGCGCGCTCTACCGCCACAACGTTCACCCAACGGCCCTGCATTACTCTTTGGGATCCCTAAACACCTTTGCTCGGCTGTTCTCGGCGAATTTCGTGACCTGCGTACTGCTGCTCACTTGGGTGTGTGACGTACATTTGACAAGATCCACCCACGCTTCTTTTGGCCAGGGCTTGCTCGCTCCGTTCGAATACACGTAGCTGCGTGTGAGAAATGCCAGCGACGCAGGACACCATCTACGCTCCCTGCTGGGTACCTTCAACCACTCGACATTCCTGCGGGACATTTCTTTCGCGTTGATTACGAATTACATGGCCCTTTTCCTCTTTCTACCTCTTGGAACTGGTACATTGCTGTTGGCACGGATTTTGCCACGCCCTAAGCTATTACCTGAGCGCTACCTCCAAGCTGCGCCACAGACTGTTGCCGATTTTCTTCTATGCGACGTGATTGTTTTACATGGAGCTCCGCGACCACTTTGCACAGACTACGGCCAGACATTCCTATAAAAAGTTATCGTGGAAATCCTGCAGTCCTGTGCCACGAGGCCCGAGCTATCCATATTATACCATTAGCAAACAAATGGCCCCACGGATCGTCTCAATCGCACTCGGTCAGGCTTGCTAGCGAAATGTGTCTCTTCATACCACACTGAGTGGAACCTCGCTGTACCGTTTGTCACATTTGCTTATAATTCCTCGCGCCATGGCACAGCTGTCTTTCCCCATTTTTCCTTTGGTTTGGCCGAGAACGAGCACCGCCCCTCGACACAACCTTCCCTGTTCACGTGGCACCGACCAGAGAATATGTACTTGACGTCATCGCGCGCTGTGCCCAGGCAAGGGAAATTGCCCGTGACTGCCTTCTTAAGTCCAAGGAGCGTCAAAGGCGTTTGTACGACCTGCGACACCAAGAAGTGTAGATCCCGCCTGGTTATTTGGTACTTCTATAATCTCCGTCGCGTCAGGTCGGCCTGCATAAAACTTCCGTCTCGTTACACACGGCCATACAAAGTGCTTCGCTCCGTGACTCCCGTCGCCTACGAGATCGCCCCTCACGCGCAATCTGCTTCCCAGTCCAGTCATATCGAGCATGTTACACGACTCAGGTAGTATCACCCTTCCTGTGATGACATTTAGACGCTCCTAGACGTCGCTTCTGCCGCCGGGGAATTATGCAACATGTGTGTGGTATTCGATTGTTTGAACTAGGCGCGTGGGCACCATCACTCGAGCAATGAGGTGAATGAACATACTAGGCTGGTGCTGTGAATCTAACTGGTCAATTCTGCAACCGCTGTTGTAAATATAACCTGTAAATAGTTGCTGGTCTTACTAGCCCGTCCTTCGCCTAACAATAATATAATTGCAAAAAAACTGCACTTGAAATATGTCGAAAGAGTCCAAGTTTCAACTTCATCTCAAGTGAGATGATGCAGTTACATTGAACATGTAGGTGTTTCACGTTGTCAAATAAAGCAATCAAAATATGCGTAAGAGAATCAAATATACAGCATCAATATCAAAGATTATGAGAAATAAATGTATTTAAGCACTCAGATTAAAAACCTCCTGAAAGACCTTAAGTGTTTGCGAAAGTGCTGCGAACATCGCGTTCTAAAATTGTATTTGTTGCACCACAAAAAAATTAGAGGACGCTTAAGCTTGGCCTTCAAGAGTGGAACGCGAGAGCGTTCCCGTCGACCCGCCAAGGGGTGTAATACAATGCACTACGGCGCAGCGATCACTTACGAGGCGCCCCGTGTCGGACTTTTCACCTACCAATCACGTGGTGAGCGTCGAGCAGCGCAGCGTTCGTCGGAGCAACGAAAAGTGCGCCTGAGCGAGCGGAACGAACCAAAGAACTCGGTGTCTCGGAGGGCGAAACGATGTACGCCAGCCAAATGTCGTGATCGGCACGGGCAGAGAGATAGACAGATATTGATCTAAAGAAAGGTAGGACGCTTGATACTGCAACCCGTGAGGGACCATGGCGAAGCGTCGTCAGGGGAGAGGGTGTCCGGGCCGCGACGCGCCTCGCACCGGTCCCAGCACATCCCCAATGCGCGCGTGGCGCGCCACCTGTCGCGGCAGCGCCGTACATTGAGAGTAGGGGGTCTTCTGTGTTTGCCGCAAGATGACTCTGCGTCTGCGGAAAGCGCAGAATAAAAGTAGCGAAAACGCCCTTTGCTACTCGTGTAACTACGGCTTCTGTAAGTTACATGTTCATAATCACCGATATACACCGCAGCACAACTTTATACGGCTCGTTTCTAAGGCACACCGCATTCAATAGAGGAGCTCCTGTACCGCTGTGAAGCATCTAACTCGTGGCTGAGTGGTAGCATCTCCGTCTCACACTTCGGAGAGCCTGATTCGATTCCCACCCAGCCCATCTTGCAAGTTGTTTTTTACTCGTGAAGTGCCTCCCGGGGTTTAACGATCACGGCCAACGCCGCAGACGCGGATCCAGACTCCGACGACACCGGCTTTTCTGCGACACGAGCTCCTTAATGCTGTCGCGTTAAAAGTGTTGGATTCAATGAATGTTGGCGTCGGAGCAAGGTTTTGTCTATTCATGTGCGTAATTTGTAGTGTTCAGCGTAAATTACTGTGTCGCTGAAAAAAAAATTATTTGCTTACGTCAAAATGGAAAAATCAGGTCTTCTTTGTTAAAGGGACACTATTACTTCTTCACTATCAAATGAGGATATGCCTGTTCGAGAGCATAACGTAGGTGTGTCTTGTGTTCTGATGCCTTCTTTGTATATTAGGATATATTACCAATCTGCCCTTCCTTTACAGAAACAAAACCTTAAGCAACTGATTTCTTATGCAGGCATCAGTGTTGTTTGAACGCAATTAGTTCAGAAAGAACGTTAGAAAGCGAAACATATTGTTTGTCTTAGTTCTCGTTGAATGCTGCTACCGAGTAAATGTGTCCAGTGCTGAAGGAATAGCTGAAATTCCATGAGACCTTTCTTCTATTATTTATTTGTTTAACTTATGGGTTCAGCGTTATAGCTGCTGATGGAGTTCTCATATGAGGGACTTATCATTTACTGAAATACTTTCAAATTGACGTCAGGTCCTCTTCGTGGCTTCGAATTCCCCTGACAGTTTCAAGAAAAAAATTTAAAGCACAGATGTGTCGTTGAGGTCATCAGCTCGCAGTTCCTGCCACCGCTGTTTTTGTTGTAAGTGCGTCAAGAATCACGAAACAAAGACGATTAAAACAGAGATATATTGTTTAGATGTACAGCTTGAAATTGCTGTCGCTAGAGTTTTCGTAGTAGCGTGCGTCAAGACGTACAACGGACAGAAACCATTCTCAAAAGCTGCTGATGTGTTGAAGCGATGGAATGAAAATGTCAACAACTCTTCGGCCCCCTTGGCCTAACATTTGTCACAAGCTGGTGACATGAACTTTATACGTAAAATAATTTAAAAGAACTTTAGCCAGCTTGCATTCACACTCGGAGTTTTCCAATTTCAAGCTTACAAATTCCATGAGCAACTTCTTCCATGCAAATTTCCCCATTTTCCCCTATCCCATATGGCAATTCTTGTTTACTGCTAGTGACCTCAAAACTCACTTTATTTATTTTTCCTTAACTGCTCGAGATAACAGAACTTAACGTGCTTTCGGGAGAATATGCATCCTCTTTTGAATTTTAATCGATTGCAACACACTGAACTTTCGATTAAAGTTTAATGTAAGCTTCCATGCATGTTTCTTTCCCTGTTTTATTGCTTTCATTCCCTACCAATTTAGAGAGTTCCGTTCAAGGATATCACATAGAACTGATGTTTTGCTGTGGGGCCATGAAATATTTGCGCAAGGGTTCCGCTTGAGGATAGAGAACTATCAAACATACTCATGATATGCTAATATCTTTCTAAGCTCGGCATCTAATGAACTATATGCTGATTAATAATTGCCTGGCATCTATGAGTGAGGACCTAAGCACTTTATTGCCCACATTTTTTATTCAATTTTATTCAGCTTTGCCTGGAGACATAAGAGGCACCAGGAGTGCCTCTTTATGCTTGGGGAAAACTAATGTAAAACAAAATCTGCATTTCCATCTTGTCTCAGGAGACCAAGTTTCAAAGTCATCTCCGATAAGTTGATGCAGTTACGCTGTACATGCAGGTGCTTGAACGCTGTCATAGGAAACAGTAAATATACACGGAAAAAGCGAATACACACCAAATTATCATTGACTATCACAAAGAAACGTACTCAAACAGTGATATTTAAAGCATCACGCGAAGAGCATAAGAATTTTCCCAAATAGCACAAAGAAAAATATATAACAGTGAAGTTTAAAGAATCCCAAAAGAGCATTAGTGTTTTACGAAAGAGATGGGGATATAAGTTTCCGTGTATCTATTCGTTTTACCTCGAAAAGTGTTGTGCACGTAGTGCGGTGGTGTCGGAGAGTCTTTTAGCCTATCAATGTGCGTAATTTGAAGTACACAGCATACACTACTATCTCGAAAAAAATGAAGTAGGTTACGCCGCAAAGTATACGGTAGACATTCATTATTAGGAGACATTCTTTCTGTACTATCAAATAAAGATATTGCTACAGAACAGTGCGGTGGAGGTCCTTGGACATCTTGTTGACGCGAACAGAGTGCACCTGGACCCAGGCAAGATTGATGCTGTTACGCACTTCCCTGTTCCGGATTGTGTTCCGTTTCGTGAAAAATTTTGTGCCCATAGCACGACCAGTAACCGAGCTTTTGAAAAAAGGCGCCCCCTTCCAGTGGGGCGATAACGAGGCATCTGCAATCTCGTATCTAATCGACCTCCTCACAACGCCTGCTGGTCTGGCCCATTTCAATCCTACAGCGTCTACCGAAGTCCGTACTGATGTCAGCGGTCACGGAACGTGCGCTGTACTGGCACAACGCCAGCGCCGCAACGACCGTGTCATCGGTTATGCCAGCAGGCTCTTATCACCCTTCGAAAGCAACTATTCTATCACTGAGCGTGAGTGTCTGGCCGTATTTTGGGTGGTTGTGAAGTTCCGCCCATACTTATATAGCCGAACCTTCTCCGTTGTCACAGACCATCACGGGCTTTGCTGGTTATGCTCACTGAAAAATCTTACAGAAGACTTGGTCGCTGGGTCTTACACCTCCAAGAATATTCGTATTCTGCCACCTACAAATATGGCCGCCTACGCAAGGACGCTGACTGCCCGTCTCACTATCCGTCTCGAGCCTGACGACGCCGGCAGTAGTACCACCAACGGCATTTTCTCTCTATCTGCCTTCGCTAACATCGCCGATGAGCAGTGCCGAGATCTATCGCTACGAGCACTCATCGAGCATCTGCACTCTACACGTACTGACGCATCCGTTCGCCGATATGTCTTCCAGGACGGCATTCTATACCAAAGGAACTCCCTTCCTCACGGATCTGATCTTCTTCTTGTCGAGCCAAAACATCTACGACAGACTGTGCTCTTTGAGATGCATGACGCACCCACTGCGGGACATCTTGGGGTAACCAGCACGTACGACTGCGTCTGCCGCCGCTTCTATTGGCCTGGTCTCGCTCGTGCCATCCGACGCTATGTTGCTGAATGTCATCCCTGCCAGCGTCGGACAACACCTCAGCTGCTACGTGCTGGCCATCTCCAGCCGATCACCGTCCCTGTGGAACCGTTCTATTGTGTTGGATTAGACCACCTCGGTCGCTTTCCCACGTCATCCTCTGGGAACAAATGGGTAGCCGTCGCAACTCATTACGCCACCCGATACGCTACAAGCGGGCTCTCCCTACCAGTTGCGCCACTGATGTCGCGGACATTCTTTTGCGTGATATTATCTTGCCTCATGGCGCCCCGCCACAAGTGCTTGCTGACAGTGGTCGTAATTTCTTCTCGAAAGTTATCGCCGACATTGTGCGTTCCTGTTCCTTCCAACCCAAGCTGACTACCTGATACCATCCTCAAAGCAATGGCCTCACAGGGCGGGTAAATCGTACTCTTACCGGTATGCTGTGCAAGCACGTTTCCAAGGACCACCACGACTGAGACATTGCCCTTCCTTACATCCCATTTGCGTATAATTCTTCCCGGGATGACATCACCGGATTTTCTCCATTTTATCTACTTTACGGTCGCGAACCGACCTTGCCCTAGACAGGGCACTTCCTCATGCTGCGATCTCAAGAAGGTAGTATGCGAGCGACGCCATCGCCCTCTCCAACCATGCACACCAGCTTGCCCCTACTCGAGTCACGGCCTCGCAAATCACTCTGCAGTGTCAGTACAACACCCGCCACCGTGACGTATAGTTTTCGCCTGGTGCGCTCGTGCTCCTGTGGTCGCCTTCTCGTCACATCAGACTTTCAGAGAAGCTCATATGGAGATGCACAGGCCCCTACCGCGTGCTGCGCCACGTGTCACCTGTGACGCACGAAATTGCCCCTGTGATTTTAAAATAGTCCTCTGCTCTGGGATCTAGTGATGTCGTGCACCTCAGAAGGCTCAAGACCTACTGCACAGCTTCCAAGTCCGGCCTTTAGTCGCTCGGGGACGGTGGTTTTGCCACCGGGGTAGTGATACGGAACAGTATTTACGATGACGAAGAGGAGAGCACTGTGAAGACGACGACGACGATTAGAGGCTATGTATGAAAAAGAAATGTTGATGTGTCCTTTTTTTCCTACTCTATATATTAGGGTACATTACTAATCTGCACCTCCTGTTTAGAACAAACCTTACACAACGTTGTCCTTGTGCAGACCGCCGTAGTGTTGGAACCCAATAATTTCACTTGGAAGCTTGTCAAAGAAAATAAGATTGTCTTAGTTGTGATAGAATGTTGCGGTCTCATTAAATGTTTTTGGAGCCGAAGGTATGAATGAAGCATCAGGAGGCCGATTTTTCTGTCAGTAAGAATTCGATGCCACGATCAATCAATTGATTCTTTGAAATTCACCCCGACTGTCGGCGTCCGAGACGCACCATCAGAGAGGGTCTGCACAGGTGCCTCAATGTGTCAATTAGGCTCGAAGGAGAAAGACGCTGAAGTATGAATGAACAAAACTTGTATTTACAGATAAAATTACAAAGTTTAGTTAAACTTTTGCATAATTTCAAGAGTACATCGGTTGCAAATATTTACACTTGTTTGGACCACATAGGGCGACCCTATTTCGGCAGAGCTGATGGTGCTTAGCACCGAAGCCAGGTCCAGACCTCCCGAGCGGGAGGTCTGGACCTGGCTTTCTAGACACAACCACGGCCGCGCTTTCTAGACACAACGCTCCGCCCAAAATCGCTGCTGGCGAATTAGCGCCGGGTTGAGTCCCAACTCGACAACCTGTTCACCAATCAGTGCGTTGAGCAGAACTTGCGTGCGTGATTGGCCAGTTGAACAACCATCAATCAAAGAACATCTTTTTAGTACAGTTCACAGTGTAGAATCCTCACCCAAAATACACAATATATAACAACAAAGGGGTGAGGGTCATGCCAGCTGTACACGTCGCAAATTCCGATAAACGGCACGCGAGCACAGCTGGCCTTACAAGTGGTGACTAACAAAACACATGCGCAAAATCTAAAAACCCGGAAACGTCGGGACCATGTTCTTAGTCCTCGGAAACGTGTGCGACGCGACCAAATCCCAAGAAACCGAAGGCCATGCGGCGCCATAAACGCGCACTAGTTTGCAAGCCAAACTGTCACAGAGGAGCCCGGGTTAATTGTCCACCAACCAAGGTTGGCCCCGTGTCCGGGCCGTAAGTCGAAGAAAACGTTCTCTTGGTACCTCGGAACCGAGACAAAACCATAGGTTCTTGCGCGCTTCTAAGAATCCACACGCTGGTCAGCGCGCGTTGCCAACCCATAAAAGGTAATGAAGGTCGCGTGACCGGTTGGCGCTACGCGTCTACCGCCTGGTTGAGTCCCCGCTGCCCACGTTCAGACCCGAACCACGAATACGTGAAGGTCACCCACTAGAGCACCACCGAAGCCAGGTGCGTACGCCCATTAGGGTGTTTGACGCCTATTCGGGGAACCTGAAGCTGCGAATGAGTTCACACCCCCCAGCCACCCGCGCGCAAGGAAAACGCCCGCGGGGATTCCGAGGAAGCGCAACGCGACGGGGTTCCGCAGCTCCCTTTTCACTGTGATGCGCGACGGCTACTGTGGCGCTGGTGCTCCTCTCCGCTTTTTTTGTTACTAATTACGTAACAAGGCGGAATGCACAAATTTCTCTCAGTAATTCCATTGGACGTCAAGCAGCCCTACCTCCATTCGGCCCAGCTAGGTATCACTTCCATAATTTTGAATCTTGGTGCCAGGTGGATGGGGGACCTTGTATAACGCCCCTTATTAGGACCAGTAGTCATTCGCAGTGTGTGCCTTCTAATGTGCCGATGCGCTACGTTTCAACAAACTACCTTAGAGTCCTGTTACTTATGAATAATAAAAAAACTTGTGCAGTCATTCTATAAACATCACGGGCGACTTCAATGCGATCAATAATTTATCTTATGGTTGGTCAATAAATGTTGCTGAAATGCCTTATATATTGAATAGTGTTATGATTAGAATTCTTAGGGTACGTCACATAATTTTCGGGTGCTGCTTTTCTGTCCACATATCTGTGTCTGTAACCGTTTCGCTGTTTACTTTGGTCCCTGGGTAGAAATAGAGAAGAAAAACAAAGAACCGCAGGGAGTTTAGCCAGAAGAGAAAGTGCGAATACTGTCCTGCCCTGGACAACTGGGTAAAATAAAACAAAGTGACAACAAAGAGATATATAGAGAATGTACACCCGTAGACACAATCAGAGCTGGTCATTATCACCACAAATAATCACATCAGAGTAGCAATTGTAGCATGAAAACACCGAGGAAGGCTGGAAGCGCTTTGGTAGGCGCGTAAATATAAGCTGAAAGAGTGTCCTAGTCGGCCACACCTGTAAACTATTGTGACGTCAGCATTGTACGTCGCTCTACTCTGAGAAATGCCTTTGTTAGAAGCGCCTATCGCAAATAAGACAACAAATTTGTGGAAATTGTCGGAGGACCGTATCACGGTACATAGTACAGGTGTAAATTAGGCTCCTTTGGGTGCTAGTTATTGTGACATCATGGCTAAACGATCTGTTTTACATAAACTGTAGATGAAAATTTGCAGAGAAGGAAATATGCAGACAACGTAAATTTCGCATCGCCTTGGCTATTTCCTTTATTGTTAGTTAAAATTTGTTTGCCTCACCGCTTCCACAAGATCGCATGCCATTGTTGAATATTTGAACCTATTTTCTTAAGAGGAATTGGATGATATCAGAACGAGGTTGACACGTAGGTGCTTGCGTAAGACCACGTCATAATTGGTTCCTTTGCGCATATATAACCGTTACATCATTTACTGTAAAGATGTGATCGTCACTTTTCTCGACATTCTCCGAGATCACCTCAATCAAAGATGAACTTCTGCTCCAACTATTAAGACACTAAATAGGATGTCATCTCTCAACAACTCGTGTCTACCCAAATGGACATTTGCTTCATGTGGCTGGTAACCAGTTCTATTATGCTACGATACAATGCGGGTTCACAACGAAGTCTCTAAACGCGTCATCAACTTTCTCACACATTGCACTTGGCAGCATGTAACCAAAACGAATATTGTTTCACAATAGTGCGTATACCATAATTTGGCGTACTGTCACACGCACAAAGAGAGGGTACCCAACGCTTACTAAACTTGCGTAAGGTGTGCCCTCCAGTGCCCTTGCTTTCTCGCACTGGTGAACCTATCTGTTTCTTCAGCTCTGCTTCGGAATCAAACGTAGAAATGATCGTCGACGAACATGTTTTGCTGGTGGCTTGAAAGCTATCTGCACTAAAGACAAAAGTGAAGTAACTAGCATCGTTCTTGTGTATTTCATTATTAAATCTAAGAGCGATTGAAAACTGATTGTTTATCTCTGTATAAAGAACACCGGGACAAGGCGGTGGGGTTATGTTACAAAACACATGAATAATGAAGGTACCCTTTCAACGAGAGGCTAATCTAGTGGAACCCTCAATGATAGGTTTAATGCTGTAATGTAAGCTAATATCCGCATCAACAGGAAACATTACATTCTTGTTTTCAAAAATTACCTTTCCCGATACGACACCAAGAGAAAGCAAGAAATCATTAAGGAAAGACCCAATCTACTTGGCTGCATGTAGCGACAAGGAATGTTGTGTCACTTTAACGGGTACGCACGAATTTGGCATGCAGTCTCATGCATAATGAGAAGGCAGTGAACATTCACTCAACATTTTATTTACTGCTGGTAGCAACTTACGCATGATTTGCCCACCAGAGCAAGAAAAAGGGGTACTTGAAAGAAAAACTAAGATATTAAGAATGTCAATTCATTATACCAACATCTGCCGAAAGTTGTACAGCGGAAATTTATAATTCTTCTTATATGTGACCTTCCTTGTATTTACGCGAACATATCATTGTCAGATATCCGGTATATATGCCAAGTAACCATTCTCACTTGTTTCCACACGTAATGCTTTACATTAGTAAACATCTATAGAGACATAAGAATACTGTCCGGCTAATCCCAGAAGATCCCCAAATTTAACACTTGCTTAAGCGTGTGCAAGCACCAGCTTTTCAAAATGTTTTCACATTTTAACTAATGGTGCCTGTAATGCTAGGTGAGCACACATGCTTGCATATGACAGGGAAATAATGTCCGTGTAGTCAGGGCGTAGCCAGGTGGGGGAGGGGGGCTATGGATCTTCACCCCCCCAAAAAAAACTTTTCGCGCTGTCATGAGCTACTGACGAAAGGAACCCCTGGCGACCGCAACATGCTGGATTTGGCCTAGAATGTCCTTTTCTTCTTCGAAAACACGTTTCAGTGCGAACATTGTGAAATTGGGCTGGATTTTGTGGAAATGCCCATGCACCGGGAGCCATAGATCTTCACGCACGAAACCCAATCCGAGCACAGTTTCAAGGGCCTTTTGATAGGGATAGCTTATCGTAGCAGCTTGCGGTGTCCGCGGCATCTACGGAGGAACATATGGATTTCAATTCTGAAACTTCACGGGTATAAAGTTCTGATAAACTTTTGATGTGAAACGTGCAGTGATATTTTCAAAGTCATGCTTCAGAAATATCACTTGTGCAGCTGAAGAAAAATTTATCCTACTCTGGGATTGGAGCAGCTTCATTCCCCGCTATCCCAACATGCCTTGGGACCGAGCAGAATCGTATGGTTCCTTCGTATTTCTTGTTAAATACTATGTATAAGATATCGCCAAGCAGGGGTTCAGACGCGGTTAAGCTAAGGGCTATTAGGCCACTTAACGAATAGGTATAAATAATAGCATTCTTCTGCTTGTCGGAAGTAACTTTCTTAACTGCCATCAACATCGCATAAACTTCGGCGGTAAAGACTGAAGAAAAATTACTTATGCGAATGCTATTTTCCCAATTTTTTTGTTACAATCCCGACACCTACGTATTCATGTGTTTAAATGCCATCAGTGCAAAATTCTGTGTAATATTTATATTTTTCTTGGATAGCTCGGAACTCTAGTATCATGTGTTCTTGTGGAATGTCTTTTTTTCTTTATATGTGTTAACGTCCAGTCACACAGCTGTGTAAAATTGCACCACGGGGGCAATCTTGGTGGCCTTTCGGCCACCTGCTGGGCTCAAGGAGGAACATCATAAGTCTGACAATATTGTTCGTGTCGTAAGATGAGAGGCCGAATCATGTTTGGTTTATTTATGCAGTGTAGTCATGATTTGCACTGTGTTACGATGTTGTAGCGTATATGTTGTGGTGATGACTGAATTGTTAATACATAGCAAAGTGTAAGTGTGCTCTATGTTGCTCTAATGAAGGCTCATTAGAGTCAACGTATAAACTTTGTATAGGCGATGTCCTGTAGGCACCGCTCGCCAGTCGTAGGCCGAGATTAAGAACTGGATCAAGTCGTTTAATGTAGGACTGCCTAGCTGCGCCATAAACTACACTGCCGTAGTCGAGGATGCTACGTAGAAGGGACCGGTATATACGTAGTAGACATGTTCGGTCAGATCCCCAGTGCTGATGCGATAATACCTTAAGGATATTTAGTGCTTCATTTGCTTTAATTTTAGTGACGTTAATGTGGGCCAGGAAGATTAGTTTAGTGTCAAATGCTACGCCTAGAAATTTCTAGTGTTCTTTGACCAGCAGCGTTCTACCATGCAATCTGATAGCTGGAGTGCAGTGTAACCCTCGCTTCTGGGAAAAGAGAACTGTAACAGTTTCGTGTGTTCAGAACCGGAAACCATTTTTGTCAGACCATTGTGTAAGATTATTCATCGTTATTTGTAATTGTTGTTCGAGTTTGAGGCGCGCCAAGCCATTTGTATATCGTCGACATATATTGAGTGCATAACAAATGGTGGGACGATCTTATTTACAGAGTTCATTTTGGCTATGAAGAGCGTCGCGCTCAGAATTCAACCTTGTGGAACGCCATTTTCTTGTGTGAATGTGCGCGAGAGTATTGTACCGAGACGTACTTGAAATATGCGGTTTGACATAAAATCGCATAGACAATTTAGCATTCTTCCGCAAATTCCCATGTGAGCCAAGTCTCTCAACATTCCATATCGCCAAGTGGTATCATATGCCTTCTCAAGATCAAAGAAAACCGCAAGGCAGTATTGCTTGTGAAGAAATGCGTCACATATTTCATGCTTTAGTCGCCCGAGATGGTCAGTGGTGGAGCAGCTCTTTTTGTATCCGCACTGGTGCTTGTCTATTAAGCTTCTTGTTTCAAGGATGAATGTGAGTCTTATGTTCATAACGCTCTCATAGGATTCGGCTAGACAACTTGTTAGTGCAATGGGTCTATTGCTTCTAGGGGACGTTGCGGGTTTAGCAAGTTTTAGACAAGGTACTACTACCGCTTTTTTCCAATTTCTGGGCATTACCCCAGACTTCCATATCTTATCGAAAAATTTAAGTAGTGCCCCTACCGATGCTTGAGATAGGTGTTCCAGCATTGTGTAGTGCACACGGTCAAGACCTGTTGCCGTTTTTTTACCAGCAGAGAGAATTCTGTTAAATTCATGTATTGTGAGTGGGTTATTGTAGATTTCGGCTGAAGCGCCAGTGGTAGGCAGTCTCTCTGTATCAGCCAATGCTTTATATTTAAAAATGAATTTGAATTGTTTCTTGAGTTGGATATGTTACAAATATGTCCAACTGATAAGTTGGCCTGGTCCTGTAGTATTGTTTGTGTGCCTGGACATGGAAGTAGTGCTATAGTGTATGATGAGTACTCTCCTGTAAATTTCCTCACCTGGTCCCACATTTGTTTTGATGTGACTGTACAATCGATTAAAGTTATGTATTTTCGCCATGATAATTTCTCCGCATTTCTTCAAAAAAATCGTGCTTTGGCTTTGGCCTGTTTGAAATTTAGCAGATTGTTATAAGTGGGGTATCTCCGTAGGCTTCCCCAGGCTTTCTTTTCTTCTCTTTTGGCTTCAGTACATTCGTTTGTTCACCAAGGATTGAGCTTTTGCGCCCAATACCGAATGACTGGGGTATCGCCTTTTCTGCCGCTGTCATTATGACTTCAGTGATTTTTTTTATTAAGTTCATCAGTAATAAGCTCTGGCGAAAATACATTTTACATTTTTGCGTTCTCCATAAAAACCTGCCAGTCAGCGAACTGTAATTTCCACCGGCGTGTTCTAGTTATTAAAGTTTGTGGTGATGGTTGGAGTTTGATGAGTGCGGGTAAGCGGTCGCTACCATATGACGTGTCGAGAACTTCCCATTTAAAATCAACAAAAAGAGAGGGCGAACAAAAACTAAATCTAAACAACTAGATGTGTGGGAAGTCGGTGAGAAATAAGTTGGTGCACCTGGTTTTTAAAGACAGATATCATTTTATAGAATAAATCTTCAACGAGTTGTCCTCTTTGGTCAGTTTTGACACTGCCCCAAAGAGTACCATGAGCATTGAAATCTTCTACCAAGGCAAATAGCTTCGGTAACTGATCTGTAAATTTTTCTAAGTCTTTAATAGAAAAATGTGTGTGGGGTGGAATATATAGTGAGCAAATGGTGATGGTTTTGTAGGATAGATTGGTGACAGCTGCGGCTTCTAAAGATGTATTTCATTGTACATTCCAGGTGGGAGTGCTGCCCTGTAAGACTATAGCCACTCCTCCTGACAAACGGCTGAAACATTCGCGGTCCCTTCGGACAACGGCGAAGCCTCTACGGAATTGACTGTGTTTAGGGCCTAAGTTTGTTTCTTGTAGGCAAAATGCGACTGGCGAAAACTCATTTGTCATGTCTTTAATGTCACCCAAATTGTCGTTCTTCCAGCAAGGACTCAATTGTGAATACGCTGGATGATCTCCTTTGCAGTTTGTACAGTGTGGAGCAGCCTTGCAGTTCTCCGACTGATGGTCATTGGCGCTACACTTTGCACATGTCGATTTACCTCTGCATGATTGCGACGCATGTCCGAAACTCTGGCACTTGAAACAGTGCCTCGGGTTTGGGATACACGGTCTTACGTTGATCTTAAGATAGCCTGCTTCAAGTGTAGTAGGTACAATACTGGTACCAAAGGTAAGTATAACGTGTTTGGTCGCGATTTGTTCGTTATTTCTTTGGAGACTTATTCTTTGAACCTTGATTACATTTTGTTCTTGGAAACCTTCTAGGAGTTCTTCATCGCCCAGGTTTAAGAAATCTTCTGATATTACGCCCCTGCTGGTGTTAAGCGAACAGTGTGCTGAGATTGTGACTTTGTGTGTCACAGTCACTGGCGAGATCAGGGAGCTTTTCTACTTGGTATTTGGTTTTGAGTTCAAGGAGGAGGTCCCCACTTGACATCTTTGAAATCTTGTATTTTTTCCTATTTTTTCTGCTAGGCATTCTGCTGCTAGGAATGGGGATATTTTTCTCATTGGCAGAGGTCCTTCACTGTGGATGACATGGTAGCGTGGGAATGTTTCTACGTTGATTTTTAAAGTGAAATCAAAAATTGCTTCGGTGCGCCCTTTTTTGTTAGGCCGAACTGAAAGGGGGGGGGGGAATGCATTTGCCATGTCATTCTTAGAATATTCAGCGGCGATGGTAGCCACCCACCACCGAACCCAACAAGGGGCGCAACGAGGTTAGGAATATACCTGTATACGTCAGCTATACAACGCCGCTGTAACCTAATATATGTACCCAAAGTTGCGTTAACACACGGTTAACCCTTGCTGCCTGGAAAATCAGAAGTAAAATGAAGTGAGTAGAAGGCAGGAAAGATTTCAAGTGGGAGATAAAGACGAAGAGTGGAGAAGGGGACAGGAACAGGCAACTACCGATTTCCCCCGGGTGGGTCACTTCGGGGGTGCCGGCTGCGTGAAGCCGAGGCCAAAGGGATGTGTTGCCTCCACCGAGGGGCCTTAAAGGTCCTGACACACAGCATCGGCTCAATCGCCACGATCCCCTTTTCCCCGGACACGGCTAAGCCGCGCACGGTTACACACGGGAGGGTCCAAACCTTGTGTGCTCGGGTACGTGGTGTCGCAACACACTAAACGCCTGCTGACGCAAACGCCCCTGCGGGGTTCGCTTAAAAGAATCTTAAATATTTTTGACATCAGGCAGAGGGGCAAACCTGCCCGCTCACACCCGAAGTTGCTCATGCCGTCCTGTTTATGAAGACGCCCAAATGATTGGCACCCCGGTGAGCCACGAAACACGAGAGGGAATTCATTGAAGCTTACCAAATCCAAAAACGCGGTCACAATCAGTGCTTCAGCGTACGCGCCGTATCGCTACTTTGCAAACTGGCTTTTTTGGAAAAATGCCGTCGTGAGAATGTGTCATTCACCGACGTTTTTTTAAGGTTTTTATGTTTTTTTTTACTGACTGCCTTGGTGTTGTATGGCGCTGTGCGTGCTGATTTTCTTCTAATTTGGAACCAAGTGTTTTCCTAAACTCTGTCGCTAGTCCCAGAGTGTGTGGTTGTCTTTTTTTTTCTGTCATTTTGTGTACGCGTCTTCGAAGACTGGGTTTCATTGTTTTTCTGTCAAAAAATCGTTCAAGTTATGAGTTCCCCTAAGCCAACACGTTAAGAGAATTTGTACATTTCTGAAGATTTTATTCTTTTTTTTAAATATCCACAGCTTTCGAGAAGGCTGCGTTTCATTTATGGTTCTTGGCGTATTCTACTACGACGACCGTGGAGGCAGCTACTGCGAGCACTACATCTCAACGATAAATCGGTGTTTTAAATTTGTTTGGTCTACCTCCCAGAAGATTAGGAAAGTGGGAAATGAAGGTGATGTCAATTTAGAAATTATTTCAATAAAGGACAACTCCATCATTTGACTAGCGTCAAACAGTAATAACTGTAGCTACCATGCCAGACACTTACGGCAGTCAAACAAGCAAAAAAGAAAAAAAAAAGATGTCAGCACACTTCATAGCCTCGTTTGGCTCGGACTGGACCAGGACGAGGTGTTTTTAAGGTGCTTGCTCCTTTGAAAGAAAGGGCATTTACGTAATAAATCTCCTATCTGAGAAAAAGAGACATCTACATTATTATTTCAAACAGCCATATAAATATGTGAATATAAAGGAATAATACTGTCGTTTAAATAGAAATCTTATTTGCCCGTCATGATTTAAGCAACTTCCTTTTTTGTATGAGATGGTACTTCACCTTGTGTAACAAAAATTATAAGGATGGACCTAAGCATTCTGAGGTGCCTACTGTCTAAGGAGCTAACTCTTTTTGAGGTTGAAAAAGTTTTCGACTGGAGTAAAATTATAAGAACTCTCCTTAAACAAGGCAGCATGGAGGCGGTACATGGAGTTCACACAATAAATATCTGTGTTTCATGTATTTTTATATTTATAGAAAGTATGGTTTTGTAAACGGTCATTTTAATAGTTTTTCTTAGGGCTGCTCCAGTTTTCTCGAGCTGGATCAGCAATGAAGATCGCCCACATCAAGACAAGGTTAATTAATCATCTGCAAAACATTCAATTAAGTTTGTATGCATTACGTGCTCAGCCTGACAAGTTACGTGTACAGAAACATGAAGGGAACTCGCGGTTCAAAGCGCACAGCTGAGTCCTAATGCCAAGCACTGCGTTTGATTACCTTACTGAAACACTGTCGCCAAGGGGACACAGAGCTAGATGCAATCGGCGCATACGTACTGGCGTAACTCGAAGCGGGCTCTCTTTAGTTGTCGGTACATTTTGCCACATTTCCAGTGCCATAAATCAAGTGGTGAGGCACGAACGTGGCACACATATATACGGCGAGGCTGACACTTGTGGAGTCGCCATTTTCGTTCCATGCTCTCCTTGCTGAGCCTCTTCTTTTACATCACAACTGTTGTCGTTGTTTTAGCTAGCTTACACTAATGTTGGTCACAAGAGCGAACAATAGGCTGCGTGGCTGCGGGAAGTCGATCGTTATGCTCATGGAAATGCGCTGTCCCGAGGGAAAGCGTTTTGTCTCAAATAAGCCGGTGATGATCCCTCATTTACCTCGAGTTTGGAAGACAGTCAGACAAGCACCTTCCTGGATACATTCGGTTCGATAGTCTTCGCAAGGGTCGTAAGCTTGAACATAAAAAGCGCAACTAGTCTGTTGAGACTATCGCCGCATTGAGCGCAAAGTGTGCATCCAGCCCGGACGTAAACGTTGGCGTGCGTGCTACATATACTGCAGTCAGAGATGTTAAACTTATCATGCCACCAGCGCACGAAAAAATTTCCATTTTCACATTCGAGTCACGATGCTTCCGGCCCCCCCAGATTCTTCGAGTAGAAGTACGGCGTGCTGGCGATACCATCCGGTGCTGCTTGGTAGTTGCTTGTGGTTTTTGGTCAGTGCCCGTGTGTGTATTACTGTGTGTGTTTAGTTTTGTGCATTGCCGAAGGTTCTTCGATCTGTAGTAATGAGTTTCCGATGAAATAAGTTGCATTACGGCAAACAGCTGAAAGCGTTTCGCCACAAGCGGCTCCGGCAAGACGCCAGGTTCCACATATGGAGCGAATTATGAAAAACTGGTATGTTATATTCATTTTTATTCTATGCGCGGACATACTTGCATCAATGAAATGTACATTTCGTCTATGGAAGTGCATTTTCGGCGTGCGGTTGGTTCTGGGCAGCCTGTTTGTACACTACGTCGGCGTACCATCAAGAGCCACACCTTCAAGAACACTTCCGTTGTTCTCCTGCGGCCGAACTAAGAGCCGATAATTCGTAAAAAAATGTTCAGTGCTCACGTCTACGGCACGGTGCACCAATTATTGCAAACTCAGCTGCTGTATTTTGTGGTGCGCACCTACAACTTGACCGCCTGTGCCGTGAAATATTTGCATCGTTTAACGTTTGATGTTTTTTTTTTATTCGGAAGCCGGAAATGTGTATTAGGGGTAATATTCTTGCTTATGCAAAATGTAGTTTTATTATAGCCTGTCTAAAGTTGTTCTAGACCTCTTGAGTTAGTTGGCATTACTTCCAATAAAGCTAGTGGAGAAGTGTGTAGTGTCGTGTTTTTTGAGCGTTTCCCATTGCTATATACTGTTTGTGCTATTACATGTTTCGTAGTTTAAATTCTAGTTGGGCAGTTCAGTGATTCACTGTTACCATGGGTTTTGCACTGCTGTGGCATTTTGATTAAGTGTTTACTTGCTCAGTGACACTACTAGCTCAATAGTCACTACTTGTTTGTTTCCATGTGAGCTAGTAGCTTTTCCGTAGCCTTAGTGACCTTGCATTTCGTAAACCTCACGTTCGGATATGAATGAAAGCAGCCTTTTATTACAACGGCAATGTTTCTTTAGGCAAACGTGTTAGTCAACGTATGCATAGTGTTATTTGAGATGTGTGTGCAGTGCAGTGGCCGAATCGCAGCTCAGGTATAATAACCTTCGCCAAAAATTTGTTCAGCTGCACAAGATCTACATGTCTGGCAGCGGGGCAGCATATGTAGAGAAGTCATGTCGGCTTAAGCGGCATCTTATGTCTTTGGGGGATGCAACTTAGCCACGAAAGTAAACGCTCATGGTTAGCTTGCTTGCTATACGGTGGCTGTGGCGTTTCGCTGATAGGCACAGTTTGATATTTGCGGTACCATAAGCAGAGGTGGCATTTTGATTGAGATGAAATATAAGCGCACTCGTATACCTACATTTTAGTGTACCCTAAGTGCACAATAATTGGACAAAAATTCTGGATCCGACGGTGATATCCCTCGCAGTCTAAATGCGGCATGCAGGTTTTAAAACTCATCTGTTAAGTGGAACATTTCATTTGCACAAACTAGTTGCTTTCCCACTCTTGGAAACAGGGATAGTTATTGTGACCGCCTCCAGCACGCCAGTCATTAATTGCCCTACTACAGCACCACATATTATTAAGTTGACATGGGGCGCTGTAACGTAATACTATTCCAAACTTTTCTATTCCAATTCTGTAATCAGCCGTCCCCGATTGGTCAAAAGATTTCGGGCTACACGCACTTCACCTGTCTGTCACGCGATGTCACAAAGCCGCAAAATCTCACCGCGTTTAAAGTTAAGTGTACGCATTAAAGATGAATTATTATGCGGAACAAAGCTGAATTTTCTTCTGAATAGCCGCAGGCTGCTCCGTTTGGGACGAAATAAAAGATGGCTGCCGCCGATCTTTCATGCGGTCGCTACTCGCATCTGCCGGAGAGCATGGGTATACTTGCGTATAATAAGACTTCTTGCGTTGCCGCGTAACGTTTTCGAGCACTTTCGGCACGTCTACGACCTCATTCTGCCAACTCTTCTTTGCTAAGGATCCGTTTTAGCATCATTCTTCAGCTTGCGTTGCATGCCGCCGTGATTTTCGACTATCCGCCGCAAGCTCAGTAAGAGAAAGCGGACCACTTGCAGACGCCGCCACCGCCCTTTTCATCCGGTTATCGATTTTCCGTGCCCTGGCTCGGTCCTATCGAGTCCCTCCCCACTTGAGCGTGCTCTTCACCTCTTATGATCCAATTAGGTAAAATAAGCTGCTCAGTGTAGGCAATGTTATTCGTTTTTCAACCAAAGTGACCTCTCATGAACTAGGTGAGCGTTTGATTGGTGTGTTCAGACAGCCCTATGGGTTACCGCCCGGTGCTTGAGTTGGCGGTTACGGCAATTTGAAGTCAGGAGATGGGAATAAAAATATATTTGAAATGTTTTATGTTTTAGTGCCCCTGGAGAGCCTAAAACAACCACCAGTAACTACCTCCCCTGTCGTCGCTATAAAGTGCATCAATAATCATAAAAATAAAGGTCGTCTCGAAAGCCCACTATATATATATGAAAAGCGGACCCTAAATTCAGGAAACCTGCGCGTACTTCTGTCGAGATTCCCTTCCGAAGTAGATAACATGGGCCACCTGCGCTTAATAATTTGCGGGGTTACAGGCGTTTTTGGTTGCAAGCTATATTATTTACTAATAATACTGTCAGCCCATGAAGGGCATTACAGGAATGGAAGATACAAACACATACAATAATACAGTGTGACAACAAGAAGCAAGTAAATGAAAAACTGCAGACGTCTCAGCTGGGATGCGAATCAGTTTAGATTTTATGCACCTTACAAATTCCCTCAAAAAATGTGAAAAGAAATTGAACAAGTACACCTTTGGCAAAGTTATGATATACATATTAGTTAGCGACAAAAAGTATAACGTGTACACTTTGTAAAAATTCTTCAATGCATGAGGCTGACATGACAGAGTCGGGGAGCGCATTCCATTGTGCAATACTGCTCGGGATAAAGCTGTATTTAAAACAGTCATTTCTGACTTGAGGGGGTGTGCTCTACTGGCTGTGACGATGTCAGGATACTTCATTTGTCCGTATTTTGTAGTACTTGGGCTTGTCGACAAGCAAGTGACCATTAATGATAAGGTAATAGTGTTTCAGTCGTTCATACCTGGTACGCAAATCTAGCGGAGGTAAGTTGGCAAGCTGCCAAAGTTCAGAGGGGGATTGGCAGTAGCGATACTTGCTAAAAATGGACCTTCATGCTAACTTTTGGATCCTTTCAATTTTTTGTTTGTTGGATTTAGTGTAGGGATCCCATACACTTTTAGCATACTCCATGATAGGACATATAAAGGATATATAGGCACGGCGGTCTCTAGGGGAGCGCACGCTTTCCTTCTTACGGCCTTCGCATTCGCCGTGGAACAATGGGAGTTTTTTCTCCAAGAGTTACGCCTTTCGCCGCCGCCATGTGCGCGACGACCCAACTGCTAGGGACCTCTCTCTGCCAGCCTGCTTCTGCGGCGGCGGGCGGTGATCACCTGGTTTCGTGCTGTTTTTCCGCTGCGTCTTGTTTAACGATTCACCGAAACGAAAGAAAACATAAAGCAAATGATTGATCTACATGCCAGCCAATAAGTTCACACGTGAACAGAGTTTTCATAGAAAAATTTGAACCATAGAAACGTCAAAGGACCAATCAGTCTCGTTCCTGAAAGCTATGACAGGGAAATGACAGATGTTGCGGTCTGAATTGCCGAAGGTCATATTTCGGCCAATTTCTTGCATGTCTCATAGTCCATGCCGAAGTTAAGTGCTGGTAGAGAATTTAGGTAATGCGAAGATTAACGGAATGGTTTATGGTTTATAGGGGTTTAACGTGCCAAAGCGACTCGGGCTATGAGGGACGCCAATGTGAAGGGCTCTGGAAATTTCGACCACCTGGCGTTCGTCAACGTGCACAGACACTGCACAGTACACGGGCCTCTAGAATTTCATTTCATAGAAATGGCTCAGTAGCTTAGCACTCCAACCACTGAGCCATCGCGGCGGATGCATATAAGTTTCAATGCCGCCATATTCATTGCTTTCTTTTTCTCGCCACATTGTCAGGAATAGGGGGTATCGTCTCCTGACTCGGCTACCTGACGACGCCATTGTCGCCGCTGCTTCCGCGAACGGCATTCCTCGCAGCTGCGTGTCGAATTATGTCTCGAATTCCGACTCATCCGCCTTTATGTTGGTTTTCTAAGAATCCTCCCAAGGTCCCAATTCGCCAATCTTTAAAATGTGCAGAAAAGCCTGCCAACTTGACTTCCCTCTTATGTGCGAAGCGCAAACGTCACTGTTGGTCTGCGCTTGCTTTTTTTTTCCGAGCCTCGCATATTTCCCTCTTGGACTGGGAGTGCTCTCATCGCACCGCGTGCCGGTAGGCAGCGTGGCCTTTAGCGTTGTGAGCGCTGGTGCACGTTTCTACCCGTTTCTTCCACGGATTAAGTTATTTGCTGTGCGACGGTGTTTATTGCCCGCCGTTGATCATCCAACGCGGCGATGGTGTACTGCCACGTCCCACTTTGCAAGTCGCAGTTGGGTAAGACTCAGGGCGTTTCTTTTCATCAATTCCCGAGTGATTCAGAACTGTTTGCAAAGTGGCTCAAAAACATCTCCAGAGAAAATTTCGTCTTCAACGACAAGTCGGCATCGGGTGGGGTTTGCAGCCGGCATTTCCTCGCGAGTGACTACGTTTCAGAGCGCCGCATCGGAAAACTTTTGCCTGGTGCTGTGCCAACCGTGTTCGATGAGTACCCGTTAAAACACTGGTTAAAACCCGTCAGTAGGCCAACTGAAGAGGCTGATCGATTTGTTTCTCTCCAAATTTAACGGGTAGAAAGTGTTGACGTGAGTGTACCAAAGCCTCATGCGACCATGCAGTCATACTGAAGAAGAGCACGCGATGGTGCGCGGTAGTTATTCTGTTGTTTATAACTCTTAGCTGTCAAATCGAAGAGGCTGATTGCGCGGTTTTTGCAGAATGCATAGGGCTAAAATATCAGGGCCTGACGGTTACCACTCACGCGGGACGGACTTGGAGCGGGCGCGCGTTCTGCTTCCGCGTGAACGGCGGTCGCAGCGGCGGAGCAGTGGGGCAGTGGCGACCCCACCGCGCTGCGGTTTGAGGCGGAAACAGACCCCGTTTCGAAGGCCGTAAGAAGAGAAGCGCGCGCACCCCTCGATACCGGCCGTGATATAGGCTAAAATTTTACCTCAGGTGTCGAAGCGCTTATATTCCGCGTTAGGCTCCAGAGCGCTTTGCTGCTGAAAAATTTTAGTTAGGTATTTAGAGTTCCATTCTGCATATCTACGTAAAAACTCGTTTGGAATGCCGCCAGCACCAGGGCTCTTTTCAACGTCAATATTTAGCAAGAGATTTAAAACACCGTGTTGTTTGATTTCAATGTCTGAAATAGGTGGTCTAGCAGGTGTGTTGGCTACATGAGGTGTATGATCATTATCTTTAGTAAAAACAGATGCAAAGTAAGCATTAGAATTATCAGCTTGCGTTGCAGCAGTACTGCAGGATTCTGAGGATAACAGTTTTGTGGGTAGGTTGACATAACGCCACAAGTTCTGCGGCGCCTCTTTAATGAACTTCGTAAGTGTCACATTATGAAACCGTCACATTATAAGGAATTTCAGGTCTAGGCTCATGCTTTGAATTGAGATATTTTTATTGGGGTTTGGATACCTCGTACAGTCCCCACGTTTTCGCCTTAGTGTGCTCTTCAGATGTATAACGTCCCCTGTGATTCATTGATTTTTTCTTTTAGTTCGTCTATGGCACTTGATATGTAATTTTTATTACAATCCATGACCGTTGCAAAGTAGTAGTCCAATAAATCATGTGTGCCAGTATTTCACTCAAAGAGATGAACAAAATGGTCGAATGAACGCTCTGAAAAGTCTAACCCACCAACATCTTTAGCACAGGAAAATTTCAAAAATGCTTTATGAAGGGCACATGGGTATGGTTCAGGTCCTAAGCTTAGAATATTTGCACCATCTTATGGTCCAAAAGAACATCCTCCGTTTTACATATTTCTAGATATGGTAACAAAAATTTAAGAGAAAAATTAAACCAAGTATTGATGACTTAGTCTCACAGATTTCTGTATAATCTGTCACTACCTGGCTTAGGCCTAAATAGAAAGCTAGCTCCAAAAGCTGGTCACAGCTCGAAATCTCAGTCTGTTCCGCTCAAAGTGTCGGCCAATCAATGCCGGCCAAGTTAAAACACCTAAAAGTATAATATTGTTGTCTGAATACATGTTAGGCTCCATAAATTTTCTTTAATGCAAAATAACATGGACAGGTGAGTTAGGAAGTCTGCAAATACAACCAATAAGGACTTGACGCTAAGCCAACTTCGTTTTGATCCAGGCCGTTTCCATTGCTCTCTCAGTATCGAGAATAGCATACGGTACACTGGTCGTGATCAAGAATGCTACGCCACCACCTCGACCTTCCCGATCTCTTCATTTTGTTGTTCTTAGGTTTTTCAAAGCTGTCAAGGACATCTCTGTTGTTTCAACGCGGTGTTTACTCTTCAAGCGAACAATTTACGCACCTATTTTCTTTCAGCGGCCACAACCAATAAATGGAAAGCGCTGTAGTGAAATGACAATTCAGCGCAACCTGGAAAGTAACAAGGCTGAATATTTTTGACCAAAAGCGAAATTGAAAAAGCGCTTTCTTTTAAAATTTTGCCACCATTTACGACTGAAGGACATGAGTAGCGAACGAATTAACTATATCAATACATGAATGACTACCCCTGTATGGTTGCTTTAAAAACAATATTTTGCGTCTAGGTGAAATTTCTTAATAGGATACCTCTGTAGCCTTGATATGACAGCATTTACAGGGACTGGTGTATTTTATATTTATGAATTATTGTTACACGAGAAACATTGATTGAGCCATGTTGTTGATAAACAATAACTATGCATTCTGGGCGGACACAGCATTGTTAGTTGTGTCGCTGCTCCCCTTTATGCCAACTATATCTATTTCTAACGGATTTATTTCAATCTAGGCAATTATCACTGCCTAGTGGTAACAATCCTTACATGTTCCAACGGGAAGCCAACAATAATATGCTAAACAGAAAGCAGCAAATACATACATTGACAAAGAGATATCTGCGTGCAAATAGATTTTGGTAGAAATCTATATTGCAATTTAAAAAGTCAAGAAATTTCTCTGAAAACTACGGAAACATTGGTATTGTCCCAGAAGTTCCTGGGGTAGGACATTTCCTTCTGTACAGATGACATATATTCCTGATGGAACGATAGATGTTCTTACGTTGCAACAGAAGCATCTGGCAACAAACTCACCTGCATTATTTCAAATAAGAATTATTTAGAATCTTTTAGGACTGCTTCGAGAAGGGTAAAGCATCTGAACTTGTTTCGTGATCAGAATGTAGCGGATTTCACTCATTTTGCTAGTTCAAGTCCGCTATTCCCGTAATGGCAGGAAGAATATCGTGCTGGGCGTACTCGCATATTCTTTTCTGGCTAGTTCAATGCAACGTGAGTTTTTGGTGGCATTATAATTGCGGCTTTTTTCTGGACGTGGTCATGATAAAGCAATTTCCATTACTAGTGGAAGGAAATCTGTCCAGCGCGTGGGAAACTTCGAAACTGAATGACGCCCTTCTTGTAGATGACTCTGCTATTGCTGATATAGAGTATACTGATTGGGAAGCAATAAAAGGGCAGCTGAAGCTACATTTAAGTGCGTAAGCATTATTTCGCTTACCCAATGAGGACAACCATTCATCAGCGTGTCCGTCGCGTAAGATGATTGCTTTCAAGAAAATGTCCCTAGCTGCGATCGAATGCTCCTACGTGCTGCCTCTCGCCTAAGGGTAGAGAACACAGTGCTCAAAAAGCAATCAGCACGCGCTGCTGTCAGCGCGCATCGCAAATCACTTTCTAGCTAGTGGCTCACGCGTATCCCTTAAATGCGAGTTAAGCCGGCGAGAACACACCGCACGAAGATATCAGCAAGCGGAGCTCCCTTTGCCTATCGCACATCGCTTTCAATACACTACCCGCTTGGCCGTGCCATACGTTGCCACCACCAGAGTACGGTTTATAATGGCTCATGATGGTTCGGTGTGGATAGAGAAGACGCTAAATAGCGATAACAGCGTTTAATGATCGGAATGTATTTTGGATTCACCTTCCGCTGCCGGCCGCAGCAGTTCGTGTCCCCCCAGCGATGTCAATTCTACTGGCCAGATCTGGTTTCACAACATTGGCAATGAAACCTGGCTACGCAGACATGTGCAATTTGCACAGTGCTTACGCATACTTAGATAACACCGAAAGGAGTTTCTGCGTGAATTTTTGAAGCATGGAAACGTTTCAATATGGGTTTCTTTCTAAACAGCGCGAGAACGCACATGCATTCATCGTAATATTAGTGACCTCACTAACTTTCTTTAAGCGAAGGTTGATACTTTCAAGGGGACGCCTCGTCCAGTCAAATATTATACCCTCAGCAAAAATCTGTACCGTGTGATATTCTAGGGGGGAGCTCACAAAGATACCAGGGAATGAAAGTAATAAATCAGGTCAAGAAACGTGTCCCCAAGCTTACATTAAACTTCATTTGAAACTTCAGCCATGTGACGAAGTGGGCTCGCGCTGTGAATCAAACCGGTCAGCGCTGCAACCACAATTGTAAATATAACCTGTAAATAGTTGCTCGTCTTACTGACTCGTCCTTCGCGTAACATTGTGTTGGAGGTGGGACGCCCCCCTCCTTGCCACGGAGCTCCGCAGCGGCAGCGCCGTCGTCTTCAAATCCAAGGCTTCCTATGGAACAACCCCGTCGCCACAACACCTGCGGTGCCAACTACAACCTACATTGCCGTTCCTAGTCTCCCTGATCCTGGGACATTCTCCGCCCAAAATGATGTTGACGCCGACGACTGGCTCAGCATTTATGAGCGTGTTAGCCAAATCTACCACTGGGACCCTACCATCATGTTTGCCAATGTAATCTTTTTTCTGGACGAGACTCCGCGTGTCTTGCTTCGCACCAAACCAACCGATCGAGCTCTCCAGCTGGGACATTTTCTAAGAGCGGCTTTTCAAGAACGCGCCAGGTCACCAACAGGCTGCGCGAAAAGAGGTTGCCACCCGTCTGTCAAGTCATCGACCGAATCGAATGTCTCCTACATACAGAAAGTGCTCGCGCTTTGTGGGAAAGTTGACGAGCAGGTGACCGTTGTTGACAAGGTGGGCCATATCCTAAAAGGCGTCGTCTCAATTTGCTCCTCTATAATGACGTTTCTATCGTCGATGCCATTGTCAAAGATTGGCGCCGCATCAAAAGAGCCAAAAGCCGTTGCGTCGTACCACCCTTTTCCCGGCTCCCAAACACCTCTGCCACGTTTTCTTGCTCCGGGCTTCCCGCCACACGACTATTTCAAGAGAACGTTGCACGTATCGTTCACCTTCAGGTTGAAGCGGCGAGTCCGGCCCCCGTTCCTCCACGACCCCCTTACGGTACCTTTCACCAAGCCACACCACTATTTACGTTATTCAAGCAGTTATGCAGCAAGAAATTTCAAACCTTGGCATCCCAACCGCCTGCTCTGTCTCCCGACCTGATTCGGCACCCATTCCCATGTTCGCAAAGTCTTAATGTCCAGTATTTCGCTCCCAGATCACGCAATCCTGCTGAATGGAGAACCCCAAACTTCAAACCGATCTTCTTCCGCTGCCACCGCGTTGGTCATGCATCCCGCCTCTGCCGCACCACCTGGATGACGCCGTACTGCAGCTCATTCTCTGCTCCTCACCCATACGACGACGCTCGCAGTTATTCACTTTACGATCGTTACCCTACTTCAGATGCCCCTGACAGTCGCTCCTCCGTGCGCTAGCCGTCGCCTCAACGACATCGCTCCCCGACACCCACACCTCACCGCTTTTCCTCGCCTAAACGACGGACGGAAAACTTGGCCATGGAGCTCTTGGAGATAGTGTTTCATCACGTTGGTCCAGTCCAAATCCTCCCCTGACACTCCGTACCAACACCTACCTAATTGGAGTAGACGTAGATGGTGTTCCATTGACGGCATTGATTGATACTGGAGCCCTAGTGCCCATAATGAGAGCTAACCAATGTTATCACCTCAAAAAAATTCTTACGCCTGCCATAACTCGAGCCGTACATGTCGCCAATGGCGCCACTGTTGCCCTCAGGGGTATGTGCACTGCTCGCAAAGGATTTGCTGGCCGCCAAGTTAGTCTTGTTCACTGTGCTGACCAGTTGCCCACGTGACCTAATCTTCGGGCTCGACTTTCTGATGACGCATTCTCCCTCGTCGACGCGCCGAACAACAAAAGACCCTCTGCACTAAAGCGTTTGTTCGCTTAACCCCAAAAGCCCTAACCTTCGTCGAATTGGCCTCAACAGCCACCGTGCCTCATGGTGACTATGTCGTCGCACCTTTTCGTGATGACCTCTTGGCTTGCGACATTTCGGTGCAACACTCCGTCGTAACCCTTGCCGCTTATCGGATATGTCTCCCCATTGTAAATTTTGGCTTGACGGTGCAAGCGTGGCCTGAAGGCATAAGGCGCAAATATAGTCCGACGTAACGCGCGCGCTACGTTACGTTGGCAAAAACAACTTCTATAGTCGGACGCACTGCAGCGTCGATGTAACCGGCGGCTGCCAGCGCACCCCGACGGGCTCGGCTGAAATTTGGGTCCTGCTCCATTCGCGCGCCGGCACTGACAACCGCGTCGACCCACAATGCATTGCGCGCGAAGAAAAAGGTGCCAACACAACTCCGCAAACGGCTTTTGCGGACGGCGTGCGACTTGGCGAACGTTCTGCGCATGCTCCAAAGATAGCAGCCGACGGCGCGCTCGTTGAAATATAGAGGGGATGGCATCTCGGCTGGCGCAGCGCAAGCGACGTAGCGTGACTGATCGCGAACGACGCTCGCCCGCGCGCCGATAACGTCGGACTATAAACGCGGCGGTGGCCACGCTCCAGTCAGAGACAGACGACCACGTCACTACTTTTGCAGCCGACGCGCCTCCAGATCCTTCTCGTTACCCACACGATGCCTTGAACCTCGACGGCCATTTACGTCCCATGGTCGCTCCGTACCTCGCACTTGACCAAGAAGCCGCCCTATACCACATTTTACTTTGGTACCGCAACATATCTGACACCGACAATCCACCACTTGGTCAGACTTCATATTTAAGCGTCGGATAAACGCTGGTCATGCTGTTCCCATTCACCGCCATAGAGTTTCTCACTACATTACCTAGAGGGAAATCTGGCGCTGCTGCGCTGTGTTATGCATGGGAATGCCGGTATATTGTGACTTCGGATTGGCATCGTTCTCGTAGAGGCAGGACACCTTGAAGACGCGCTTGGCAACTACCGTTCCGTCTGTCACAATGATTCACTTTCTACTAAAACAGCACGTGAAAAGCTGTTTTAGCTTTATTATTACGCGAAAACATGTTTTGTTTAACTATGAGAACTTGTTATTGTATGTACGACTACATGTTACGTAAAAAGTATCAGCGTGGAGCTAAAGTTGGAGGACAGACGACAAGGTTCGCGCTCGCTTTGAAACAGTTGGCCGTCTGTTCTTGCTTTTCTTCGCTTGGTCATGCATTGTGGGTGAGTGAAGATGTAATATGTGTGAATGGAAGCATCTTATGAAGATTTTACTTTGAGAGCGCGTTATTTGCGTAGCCATAGTCACGTTTTAGACGAAGCCTTTTACAACACCAGCCAACACGAGCCTCGCAGACACATATACCGTCATTCCCATGACGGCACGGTGCCACCTTAAGAAACTCCCATAGACGGTGGCGCCAGATTACCCTCTAGGTGTTATAGTGAGAAACTCTATGTTCACCGCCAACCGTATCACGTGTCCGCTGCAGAGCGGCAAGTTATTCAGCAGGAAGTAAACAAGCTGCTCGCCAGAGACATTGTTCAGCCATCGCCGAGTCCTTGGGCGTCGCCAGTCGTCCTTGTCAAAAGGAAAGATGGCACGTGACATTTCTGTGTTGATTACCGCCACCTAAACCGAATTGCTAAAAAGGACGTTTAGCCTTTACGACGAATCGACGACGCTCTTGATTGCCTTCAGGATGCCAAATACTTTTAGTCCATCGACCTTCGATTTGGATATTGGCAGATGTCCGTCGTTGATTAAGACCAACAAAAGACCGCTTTCGTCACTCCTGGTGCCTCTACCAACTCAAGGTTGTGCCGTTCGGTTTACGCAATGCCCCCACCACGTTAGAACGGATGATCGACTCTTTGCTCTTAGGTTTCAAATGGTCTACTTGCCTTTGTTACCTCGACAAACTCCTTGTGTTGTCTCCTACATTTGAGACGCACCTTGAGCGCATCGCAGCTATCCTTGACGCCTTCCGCAAGGCTGGGCTCCGAATCAACTCATTGAAGTGCCACTTCTGGCATCGACAAATTACAGTGCTAGGCCATCTAGTCGATGCTTCTGGAGTATAACCTGATCCGGGCAAGGTTCAAGCAGTGACTGCTCTTCCTGTACCTCAGTCTTTCAGAGACGTCCTGAGTTTTGTGGGGCTCTGTTCTTATTTCTGATGGTTTGTGAAAGATTTCACAGCAATCGCACGACCACTCACTGAACGTATGAAGAAAGACATGCCTTTTATGTGAGGTTCCTCTTAGGCTGCCGCATTTTCACGCATTATCATGATTCTCACCAATCAGCCTGTATTGGCCCACTTTGACTCATCCGCCCCTACAGAGGTCCGAACCTATGCGAGTGGTTATGGGATCCGCGCCGTCTTATTGCAGCACCAACATGGACACGACCGCGTTATAGCCTACGCTAGCCGGCTCCCGAAAACTGCGGAGCGCAATTAGTTGATTAGCAAGCGCGAATGACTTTCGCTCGTCTAGGCTGTTTCAAATTTTCGCCCATATTTATATGGCAAGCCCTTCTCAGTAATGATAGATCATGATGCGCTCTGTTGGCATTCGTCGCTCAGGGATCCTATTAGCCTGCTCGGTATTTGAGCCTTCCAACTTCCGAATAACCCTACACAGTGACTTGCAAGTCGGGACGCCAACACCAGGACGCAGACTGCCTCTCTCGCTACCCAGTCGAAGACGGGAGCTCTACGTCTTATACTGACACCGACGCATGTGTTGACTCTGTTTTTCCACTGCTCCATGTCGCAGATGAGCAGCGCCATGACTCGCCCTTGCGTACCATCATTGACCTCCTGTAATCGTCACTTGCCGACAGTTCCCTTCACTTATTCAAACTTCAAGATGGCGTACTCTACCGCTACAAATTTCACCCCTATGACCGTGCATTACACCTTGTGATTCCTGAACACCTTCGCTCCTCTGTTCTCCAGGAACTTCACGACCTCCCCACTGCCGGTCACCTGAGTGTCTCATGCACCTACGACCGGATCCGCCAATGCTTCCTTTGGCCAGGGCTTGCTCGCTCCATTCGAAGATACGTAGCTGCGTGTGAGAATTGCCAGCGACGCAAGCTACCATCGGCGCTCCCTGCTGGGTACCTTCAACAACTGGACATTCCAGCGGAACCATTCTTTAGGGTTGGTTTGTACTTGCTTGGCCCATTTCCACTTTCCGCCCCAGGGAACAGGTGGATCGCCATGGCCAGGGATAACGCCACGCGCTACGCCATCACCCGAGCTCTTCCTACTAGTCGCGCCACAAATGTCGCCGATTTTTTTCTACGTGACGTAATTTTATTACATGGGGCCTCGCGACAGCTTCTCACACACCGTGGCCGGACATTCTTATCAAAAGTTATTGCGGACATCCTGCAGTCCTTGTGCCACAAGGCACAAGCTATTCATTTAACATCATCAGCAAACAAATGGCCTCATGGAGCGTCTCAATCGCACTCTCACAGACATGCTCGCGAAATATGTTTTTTTAGACCACACTGACTGTGATGAAGCTCTACGGTTTGTCACATTTGCTTATAATTCCTCCACCATGACACAGCCTATTATTCCCCATTTTTCCTTCTGTTTGGCCGAGAACCAGCACTACCCCTCGACACAACCGTCCCTGTTTACGCGGCACTCACCAGTGAGTATGCACTCGACGCCATCGCCCGCTGAGCCCACGCAAGGGAAAGTGCCAGTGACCACCTTCTCAAATCCCAAGGGTGTCAAAGGCGTTTGTACGACTGGCGACACCGAGACGTTTACTTCCGGCCTGGTTCTTTGGCACGTCTATGGTCTCCGTCGCGTGAGGGTGGCCTGTCAGGAAAACTGCTGTCTCATTACACAGGCCCGTACCGAGTGCTTCGTGCCATGACTCCCGTCATTTACGATAGCGCCCTTGAGGCCCGATCTGCTTCCGAGTCTACTGATATCTTGAGCGTTACACGACTGAAGCGGTATCACCTTCCCGTGATGACCCTGATTAAGACACCCCGTGGTGTCGCTTCTGCCGCCAGTTGAGTATGCTACATGCCTATGGTATCTGATTGTTTGAACGAGGCGCGTGCGCGCCATCACTCGAGAAAAGAAGAGGAAGAATAAAGTGGGCTCGCGCTTTGAATCAAACCGGTAAGCTCTGCAACCGCTGTTGCTAATATGATCTGTAAATAACTGCTCGTCTTACTGAATTGTCCTTTGCGTAACATTATCATCAATTAATAGTTTAAAAATAATAATACAGCCTAAATAAAACAGATATGACTCGTCTTTTGTGTAGTAAACAAACAACTTTTGTGTAGTTTTTGTATGGCAAAGTAATATACGTTGTGTGCTTGAAATTACGACGTGGGAGAACCATACCAGTATCCGACACCGACATTTAATGGCGCGAGGTCTTTTTCATGTAAGATGAGTAGATTTTTGTAACCTGATGTTCGGAGCTGTGTAGAAAGGGGCATGCTCTTGGGGGGTGGTTTTAGGCTTCTGTACCTAAATATATTTGCTTCAGATAATCATTCATAATTTGCGGTACATTTGCGTTTGTTCATACTTTGATTGCTTTATGTCACATCAATTTAGCCCCTACATGTCCTGCGTAACTGCATCAACTCATTGTAATATACCTTAAAACTTGGTCTTTTTAGCGAAGTTTTATATCCAGCCTAATGTAAATATAACCTTTTTGCAACACGTAGCGCGGCAGTTCTGCTGCCGTTTATGTCTACAAGGAAAGGCTAGCGATGAACAAAACAATTTCATGCAAAAGGGCTCCAATCCTGTCCCACGCAATCCTCTAATAATCTCAAGGTGCCCGGGTTCCTGAGTTTCGTACGCTCTGAGAGCATCAGGAGTATTTTTGACAAGCGTGAAACTCTTTTAGCAATTGTTATGCTTCCTTTCTAAAGAGCGTAAGAACACAGATGTCTAGACAGCTGCAATAGTTAACTGAAATAATTTATTTCAACAACATTTGCTACTTTGCAGGGGACACCTTGCAATCTGACTTCACATATCCTCCACAATATACATGTTCCACGTGGTTTTCTTGGATGCAACTCTCGTAAGCTCCTAGGGTATCAAATGAATTAAACAGGAAAAATGTGCCTATAAGCTACTAATAAATTTCACTATAAATTTTGGCGATTTGCCAATCCGAGCAAAGAAAAAGAAAAGACTGCTTGTTTTCTCCTTAAACCACATCGAGTTCTGTTATCACCAGCATTAAAGAGAAAATACCTTGCATTCTGAGATCCCCACCAGCCAAGACAAAACATGGATACGGAGTAGGTCACCTGTGCTCCCCAAAAACCACCATTGTTATGGACATCCCTGGCACGGAACCGAAAAGTCCTTCTTAATTTCCTACCAAAAAGTCCTGCGGACACTAGTGAAATAGAATGTATGGAAATTTTCACGGAGGAGGTGTCTAACGCCAGTCGTAACTTTGAACTTCGCAAAACCCCTGGAGTGGACGCAAGCATGGTAAAGCTCTTTTGAAATGATTTTATATGTAAGGAATTGGTTATCAGCTCCTGAAAGTTATTAGGCGAGAACAGTTTGAACAGTTGTAGACATTTTCATTCATTTCCGATGACACATGAGCAGACTTTCAGAAGGCTTTCTTTAGTTTGTGGGTCTGGACGCACGCTACTACGCGAACTCCGGCGGCAGCTAGAGCGAGCTGTATATCTCGACCATCCATCTGTGTATTCAAGCTGTTCATTGTAATTTTTAGTATAGTGTGAAGCCACTAATAGGACGTGATGCCAATTTGAAAGTATTTCAACAAATTACAACTGCGGCATTGCACACGCATCAAGTACCATAACTAAAGAGGCTAGCATGCGGAGCCCTTAATGTGGGCAAATAAAGAAACACAAAAAAGGACTCCTGACACTTCGGCGATTCCTTCGGCTCTGAAAACATTTACTGCGACCGCAGCATTCTGCGACAACTAAGACAATCTTATTTTCTTGCCGAGCTTCTAACTCAAATTATTGGGTTCCAACACTTGAGTGGTCTATAGATGATCAATGTTGTTTAATGTTTCCACTAAAAAGCAGATGCATTTTGGTAATGCACCCTAACATATACAGTAGAAAACAGCAAAGAGACACACCAACGTTTTTTTGTCATACGTTCATATCGTTTTTTGATAGTACAGAAAGAGTAATATCCCTTTAATAAAGAAAGTCTGCCGTATACTTTGAGGCGTAACCTACTTCATTTTTGTACGAGAGAGTAGTGTATGCTCTGTACTTAAAATAACGCACATAGATAGCCTAAATGACTCTCAGACGCCCGCGTTCTAAATTTCCAACACTTTTTGAGCTAAAATGAACTGAAATCTGGAAACTTATAACCTCAGCACTTTCGTAAAGCACTTATGCCCTTTTTAGGACGCTTTAAATTTCACTGTTTATATCCATTTCTTTGTGATAATTGTCAAAACTCTTATGCTATTCTCGTGAAGCTTTAAATATAACTGTTTAGTTAAATTTCTTTGTGATAGTCTTTGATCATTTTGTGTATATTCAGTTTTTCCGTATATCTTTACTGTTTCATATGACAGCGTTCAAGCACCTGCATGCACAGCTTAACTGCATCATCTCATCGGAGATGACTTTGAAACTTGGTCTCCTGAGACAAGACGGAAATGCAGTTTCTTGTTTACACATTAGTTTTCCCCAAGCGCAATGAGACACTTCTGGTGCCTCTTAAGTCTCCAATCAAAATTTAAAAATATTGAAAAAAAATGTCACGTTAAAGTGCTTAGCTCCTCACTCATGGATGCCGGGTAAAGAATCATCAGCATATGGTACATTAGATGCCAAGCTTAGAAAGATATCAGCAGATAATGAGTATGTTTGATACTTCTCTATCTTCAAGCGGACCCCTTGTGCAGGCATTTCATGGTCCTGCAGCAAAAAGTCGGTTCTATGTGATATCCTTAGACGGAACTCTCTAAATTGGTAGTGAATGATAGGAATAAAACAGGGAAAGAAACGTGCTTGCAAGTTCATATTAAATTTTATTCGAAGGTTCAGTCGTGTTGCAATCGACGAAAATAAAGAGAGGATGCCTTTTCTCGGGAAAGCACATTGACTTCAGTTATTTCACGCAGTTAAGAAAAAAAGTAAGTTTTGAGAGCACTAGAAGTGAACAATAATTACCATATGGCATAGGTCGCCCGCAAGTGAAAAAAAAACACCTTGAGTATTGAGATCACCTCCAGGGAACCGAGAAAAACCTTCTTAAGGTCGTGCCGAAAAGTGCTGCAGACGCTAGTGAGACTAAAAATGGGGAAATTTGCACGTAAGAAATTGCTCATGGAATTTGTAAGCTTGAAATTGGAAAACCGAGAGACGGGGCGCAAGCTGGCTAAAGTTCTTTTAAAGTAATTTTACATATAATATTTCGGTTACCAGCTCGTGAAAGATGTTAGACTATTAGGGGTTGAACGGTTGTTTACATTTTTATTCCGTTGCAATAACACATCAGCAGCTTTGGATAAAGATTTCTTTCCATTGTGCTTCTTGACGCACGTTACTACGAAAACTCTAGCGACAGCACTTTCAAGCTGTACATCTAAAAGATACTTCTCTGTTTTACGCTTCTTCGGTTCGTCGTTCTTGACGCACTTACAACAAAAACAGCGGCGGAAGGAACTGCGAGCTAATGATCTCAACGATACACCTGTGGTTTAAATTTATTTGTTGAAACTGTTAGGGAAATTGGAAGCCGCGAAGCGGGCCTGACGTCAATTTTAACGTATTTCAGTAAATGATGACTGCTTCATATGAGAACTCCGTTAACAGCTAGAACGCTGAAACCCTCAATTAAACAAAATAAAAAGAAAAGAAAGCTATCATAGGATTTCAGCGATTCCTTCAGCCCTATACACGTTTACTCAGTAGCAGCATTCTACGACATCTAAGATGAACAATATAGTTAGCTTTCCAAGGTTCATGTTGAACTAATTGGGCTCAAACACTACTGTGGTCTAGAGCAGGACTCAGTTGTCTAAGTTTTTTTTTAAATCCCAGAAATTTATAAATTCCAGAAATATCAAAATTCTAGAAATTCTAGAATTTCTAGAAGATATATCCTAATATATAAAGAAGGCATCAGCAAACAAGACAAATCTAGATTTTCTCAAAAAGTCATATTCACTTTTGATGGTCACGATGTAATAGTGTCCCTTCTATAAGTAGAATCAGATTGTATATTGTGACGCAATGAGCATTGTTTATTTTACGACATAGCAATGTGCGCTGAGCATTTCAAATTACCCACAGCGATAGACAGAACCACTCTCCAACACCCACATTCAATGTATAACACACTTTTTCAGGTAAAATGAATACATTTTTGACAGGCTATGTTCGCAGCACACTGGCTAAGACTTATGCTCTTTCTGGATGTTTTTAATTGCAGTGTTCATACTCCTGCATTTTTGATAACTTTTGATAAATTTGGTGTATATTTGTTTCTTTTGCGTTTCTTTGACAACGTTACGCGCCTGCAAGTCCAACTTCTCTGCATCATCTCAATCAAGATGAACTTGAATCTTGGTCTCCTTCGAAATCATTCAAATGCAGCTTTTGTCAAATATAGTACTTTCGCCAAGAGTAAAGAGGCAGTTCTGGTGCATGTAATCCTGCAAAGCAATGTTAGTGATAAATAAAGATTTGTAAAGTGCTGAGTCAATGCTCATAGATCTCGGAGAATATCTAGTGCGTGCATGTTAAATTGGTTGCCAACTTTCGTAAGCTCTGAGCACACCAAGAGTAATTTTGATGTGGGTGAAACTCTTATAGTACATTGTATGCATTTCTTCGAAAGAGCAGGAGGACGCACATGTGGTCACGCAAATATTAGTTACGTCTGGTAATTTCTTTCAAGAAACATTGCTACTCTCAAGGGGACCCCTCGTCCAAACATTCCTATGAGAGATCTGAGAGAATAGAACGGCACAAGAAAATGCTCAGATGATTTACAGGTAATGTTTGAAAGGCAAATCGTAAATGGTGTAGTATACTTTTCATAGCCGCAGCAAATGCAGCAGCTAGCGCCGCAGTGAATGTTGCTATCGTTTGCCGAAAACGCGAGGTTTCGATGGAAGTGTAACGAAAAATAGGGAATGAACAAGGGAAAAATGTTTACCAACTATCGACAATAGGTATTATTGTTGGCGAAGAATTGAATTTTTCTAGAACAATATTTCCTTTATTACTGACATTATTCGCTTGATGCCAAATATTTGTTACAGCGAGAACATTTCGTTAGGGGTGGTTGTTGTATTGCATATTCCCTTAGAAAATACAGCCCATCTATAACTGTATATAGCGTGCCTTGACATTTAAGACGGCTTTACAAGTTTCTCTTGTCTCCAGAGGCGCAAGCCGCAGCTTGTAATGTGACTGCCAATATGATCTCCCATAGGAGCAGTCTACCGCGGCTGCCACACAGGGAGAAGATGGTGCGAGGAGTAAAATAGACCGGAATGGCGTGCGCGACCACTAAGCTATACATTCGGCCGGAACAAGTTATGCTGCACCGCGCTTGTGTATCTTTTATAGCTTTCCTCTGTCCCACATGCTGTCTAGCTAACCCCGTCACCCATGCTTCGATCTTCCATTTCGAATGCTAAAGCATTTGTTTTAAAAATAAAAAGCCCCTGCAGAACATCAATATAAAGATGAGAAGCGAACTGGTTAATGTTCGCTGCCATTTATTTTATATAATGTAGAGTAATCTTTAACGCGGACAGCATTTAGCGTGACATATTAAGATCCCATTGCTTACTTTTATCCGGCACCCTTCCTCGAATCCTTCCGCCGAATCTACGTGGGGGCAACGTAGATTGTCCTGGGGTTTACGCATGGTAATGCATCATGCTTGGCGCCTAAAAAATACGCAGAAATTATTGACGATGTTTATGTAAATGGCCTGAACGAACGAAGAGCGAGAACGTGATCGACGGTCCCCCTGCCAGCCGTCTCTCCTTGAAGCCCAGCCCAGAAAAAGGAGACCGAGAGCACGCACCATTTCGATCGGTGCCTCCACTCGCCTCCACAGAGTTTCTTCATGGTACCCGTGGAGCGCGAGTGCATCACCTTCATAACCGCCTTGCTTTCTCGGCGACATCGGTAACCTGCTTCGACGCTGCAAACATCGTGAGCGGACAAGAATTAGCCATGAATTCTCGTCTGCCGAATCACCCGGATGGGCTGGGCACCACCACTTGTCTAGCGACGAGTGCGCCGAACAAACTAGTGAGCGACAGCCTCCCCTCTTCTTCTTCTACATGTTCATCGCCCCGCCCCTACTCGCTTCCTTGAGAGGACACGCCCTTTCCATCTTGTCCGTCGACAAACGAACCAGCTGGCTGACAAGCGGTAGTGTGGCCCGTCCCGCTTCTCGGCTTTAACGAGATTCGACTACGCGAGAGTTAATGCGCTCACAGCCTTCACCCATCCAGATTTTCCCAACCCCTCTACCCAAATCTTTCACACGAAAGAACACTCGGAATACTGGAGTAATCTCCGGAAATGACTACTTATAATGCAAGAACTAAAGAAAATATTACTTTCGAGCACTCATATTAACAGAGGGATAGCGTTAAAAAGTAATGACATGTTTGGCAATATAATATGGAGCAAATATAGTGGCGTGGAGACGCACAATATCATGTCCGTAGAACCATTGTGCAGGTGACGACAAATAATGACACGGCCGTTTACCATTTAGGCCGGAGCATTCAAGCATGTAAATGTAGAAGTTTCAGGCGAAATTCTTCTATAAGGGAGATAGATATTCTCGGCGTTTGACGCTTCTGGCTCCTAGAACTCGATGAATGGATGGATGGATGGATGGATGGATCGATGAATAAGTTTCTTGAGGTCCCTCGGTGTGCGGGATTAGCGCGCAGCAGGCCGCACCCACGTCGGGACAGAGAGGCCTAGAACTCGATGAGATGGCTTGGAATGGCAAGGACTTTATTTTGGCTCAGAAAAACTTGGGCCCGAGGGCAAAAGCTCCCAGGCTAAGTTGGTGGATCCACCCATGTAGGCACCGGTAGGCCAAAGGCTTTCCCGATGTCGTGAGCCCTCCGGACGGCCAGGAGTTAGACTTGGAGGGCTTCGCTGGATAATCGCCGACTCCAGTCCTCCTCACTGTTGAGATGCGAAGCCCTTCTTTTGGGGCGCAGCCAGAACATATGACCAATAAGACATGGAGTGTGTCCGCAACTTTTACATACTGCGGGAAAATCCTGCTAAAGTTTGTCACGCACAAAAGTGGGATAAGCTTTAGTTGGAATCATTCTTAATGTCACTGCCTTAGCTCGCTTGAGCTTCTGATTAGGGAGGGGAAACCTCCTGTCTTCCCTATAGGTTGACGTGATCTCGTGAAAAACACCAAGTGGGCCTTTGTAGGAGCCGCAATCATCCTGGAGCAGTTCCTGACTTGATGCGCGGCACGTGAGATCTCACACAGCAGAGTGAACGTGTTAGTTAGGATTGCAACCATTGGGGCTGACGTAGTGGCCCTGATGAGCCGGAAACCAGACTAGGTGTCAGCTAGAAGTTGCTCGTAATTATGAGTATTAAGACTATGTATAAGTAACTTGTGTGCTTCCATTGAGACGGAGCCGGCTGAGTACCTCCTAATAGCTGTACGGGAATCGGAGAAACAGTGCAGCTTCTCCTCATTAAAAAACAAGTGCTATGCTTGCTTCTTCGGCGGAATGAATTGAGCTCGTTCTTAGTGACGCCGTGCTTATTAATTTACCGTACTCATCGACCACGGCAATGACGTAGCGGCTGCCCGATCCATAACTAGTCGCATCGACAAAAAGAGCTGAGCTTTCTTGTTGGTGCAGTTTACCCAGAATGCATTTGGCCCTGGTGTCCCTTCTGCCCTTCTTGTGGACAGGATGAATATTTATAGGCATGGGGTCCACAAGTAATTGTGTTTCCACCTCTTTGGGTATTTTGAACTTAGAGACGTCTCCTCCTAGAGGCCGTATTCCAACTTCATCAAGAATTTTGGACCCTGGCTAAGTGTTGGAGAGTCTTGCAATTTGTGACATTGAATGCGCCTAAATGAGCTCATCTATAGTGTTATGAAGTCCAAACTTGTTGAGGAGTTCGGTACTCGTTCCCTATGGGAGTCCCAGATACATTTTGAGTCCGGAACGTATACGTGCGTTTAGCCTGGCTTTCTCCCCTTTCCCGCAGTTCAGGTATGATGATATGTGCATGATATGATTGATGAAGAAGGCCTGATATGCTCTCATCAGATTGTCCTCTATGAGGCATGCATTTCGATTCGAGACCCTGTCCAGAAGCCTTAAAGTCAGGCACGTACCCAGGGGGGGGGGGGCCCCCCCCTCGAAATCAAGTGGCATACCCCCCCTCCCCACCCACGCCACCACTCCTCACACATTCCTAAAGCGCCGCCAGATCAATGTTGAGACTTCGCAGCTGTTCATCGGTCAGCATTATGCTGCCTTTTTCACTCCTTTTAGATGGTGGTAGTTATCGGCATCTCTTGTAATGTGAAGGACAGTTTTCTCGTAGATTCCGCACCCACGCGATTAACTCGAGATACGTTCAGTTGTCCCCATCTATTCAACCGTCACGCGCATAGCTGTTGCGTTTGTTAGTTCAACCTTCTTTGTTTAGGCTGATCCTGAGACCAGGGGAGGGATGCGGCTGTTACTCAGCTGGTCTGGACTCTCATGGAACGAGTTGCGGCCGGAGAAAACGCCAATTGCGTTTAACTTATCCCTTTGCTTCATTGTTTCCTTGAGTCACGGCTCGCCGCGATGCTGGCAGATGCCTGGAACCATATACACGTGATATGAGTTAGATGATGTGGGAAATCAATTAATGTGAAAGCGTCCATCATGAAACCCTGCAATAACCCTTAAACCCATAAGCAAGATGACTTTCGCCCGTTACCTCATCGGTTTTTCCCTAAGTGCACAGCACTTTTCGTTCAAAATTGGCAACTGGAAACAAAAATAGCAAGGAGTTGAGAAATTAAGCGATCTACTAAGGGAGAGAGCCAAGAGAACAACCACACTGCAAGCAAAAGCGAATAATAAAAAATTTAACCGTTGTTTGTGAGAATATTTATGGATCAACATCTTTTTATTTGAAAAGGAAGTAGAGAAAATGCCGCCGGAAGTGGAGAACAATACTTGTTTTGAATGACGCTTCTACAGTTATCGGTCGAACCACCTCACGTTGCCACTTCTCTGCTGTGCTTATGTGGGTGTTTTTCTAACCTTTCGCAGTGAGCGCAGTACGTCTAGAATCGCAGAGTCCTGCGCTCTACGCGGTTGTATGGGACTGGCGGCCGCACAGCGTTACGCAATTCGCGGAACTGTCATAACTGATCAACAAGGCGAAAATAACTGATATTCGAAACTATAACATGAGAAAGAATGAAGAAGCCGAAAAAAATGAACGCAGCCTGAAATCAGTAAAAAAGAAACCTGGCATAGGACAAACCATGATGTATGCACTAAAAGATAAGAAGGATAATATCATCAGCAATCTCGAAGATATAGTAAATAATAATAATATTTCGGGTTTTACGTGCCAAAACCACTTTCTGATTATGAGGCACGCCGTAGTGGAGGACTCCTGAAATTTTGACCACCTGGGGTTCTTTAACGTGCACCTAAATCTAAGCACACGGGTGTTTTCGCATTTCGCCCCCATCAAAATGCGGCCGCCGTGGCCGGGATTCGATCCCGCGACCTCGTGCTCAGCAGCCCAACACCATAGCCACTGAGCGACCACGGCGGGTGAAGATATAGTAAAAGCAGCGGAAAAATTCTAAGCTGACCTGTATACAATACCCAGAGGAGTCACGATAGTTCACTTAGAAACAGTAATGAACAGTATACAGAAACTCTCCTATAACTAGCGATGAGGTCAGAAGGGCCCTGCAAGACATGAAACGATGAAGAGCGGTAGGATAACGTGGAATAACAGTCGATTTAATCAAAGATGGAGGAGACATAATGCTTGGAAAACTGGCGGCTCTTTATACGAAGTGTCTATCGACTGCAAGGGTCCCAGAAAACTGGAAGAATGCAGACATTATACTAATCCACAAAAAGAAAGAGACGTTAAAGAATTGAACAATTATGGGACCATTAGCTTGCTCCCAGTATTATATAAAATATTTACCGAAATAATCTCCAATAGAATAAGTTTAACACTGGATTTTGTCAACCAAGGTAACAGGCTGGCTTCAGGAAGAGATACTTTCAATGGACCACATCCATGTCATCAATCAGGTTATCGCGAAATCTGCAGAGTACAATAAGCCTGTCTATGTGGCTTATATAGATTACGAAAAGGCATTTGATTCAGTAGAGATACCAGCAATCGTAGAGGCACTACGTAATCAAGGAGTACAGAACGCTTACGTAAAAAGCTTGGAAAATATTGCTACATGCGTGAGGTATTTCTTTGTTTGAACGAGGCGCGCAGGCGCCATCACTCCAGAAAAGAGGAGGAAGAACGAACTGGGCTCGCGCTGTGAATCTAACCGGTCAGCGCTGCAACCGTTGTTGTAAATATAATCTGTAAATAGTTTCTCGTCTTACTGACTCGTCTTTCGCGTTAGAATATCTACAGAGGTTCTACAGCTACCTTAATTCTACACAAGAAAAGCAGGGAGCGACCTATAGACAAAGGGGTCAGACAGAGAGACACAATTTCTCCAAAGCTATTTTCTGCGTGCTTAGAAGAATTCAAGCTATTAAACTGGGAAGGCTTAGGAGTAACGATCGACGGCAAATATCTCGGCAACCTTCGGTTCGCCGATGACATTGTTCTATTCAACAACAATGCAGACGAGTTACAACAAATTATTGGAGACCTTAACAGAGAGAGTGTAAGAGTGGGGTTGAATATTATTATGCAGAAGATGAAGATAATGATAAATAGCCGGGCAAAGGAACAAGACATCAGGATGGCCAGTCGGCCACTAGAGACTGTGAAGGAGTAAGTTAACCTAGGTCAATTCATCAGAGGGAACCCTGATCATGAGAAGGAAATTCACAGAAGACTAAAAATAGGTTGGATCGCATACGGCAGACATTGCCAGCTCCTGACTGGAAGCTTACCATTATTATTGAAAAGTAAGGTGTGCAATCAGTGCATTTTGCCAGTGCAATATGTCCAGTGCCAATGCATTTGCCAGTGCATTTCCCAGTGCATTATGACAATGCATATGGGGCAGAGGCTCGAGAGCAAGCTAAGGACCACGCAAAGAGCGATCTAGCGAAGATCACTAGGCATAACGTTAAGAGAGAAAGAGAGTGGTTTGGATCAGAGAGCCAACGGGTATAGACGATATTCTAATTGACATCAAGAGGAAAAAAATGAAGCTGGGCAGGTCATGTAATGCGCCGGTTAGATAACCGTTGGACCATTAGGGTTACAGAATGGGTACCAAGAGAAGGGAAACGCAATCGAGGACGACAGAACACTAGGTGAAGCGATGAAATTAGGAAATTCGAGGGCGCTAGTTGGAATCGGTTGGCGCAGGACAGAGGTAATTGGAGATCGCAGGGAGAGACCTTCGTCCTGCAGTGGACATAAAACATGATGATGTTGAGCATGATGATGATGATGATGATGATGATGATGATGATGATGATGATGATGGAGGAGGTGGTGCCCCCCCCCCGAAAAAAAAACCTGGGTACGTGCCTGCTTAAAGTACCTTTGCCCTGCCCTATGAGACGGTTTCGAGCGGTAGCATTGAAGCTCCTTGCATCCATTAGAAGAACCAGAATTTTATATGTGTCCACTATTGGTATGACACGTCCTGTGTTGTCTATGATTTTAATTGGCAGAGTTTCTAAAGGCGCGAGGCACCTAACACCATATCTCCCTTGTGTAAAGTACAGCAGCTCAGATTTACTAGGTGATGGCCTGAGTCCGTTGCTCTTAAGGAATGATTTTGTGGTGTCTACGGCTACCTGTAGTGTCCGCTCTAGTGCTGAAAGTGACCCCCTAGGGACCTACACTGCGGTATCTTCAGCAACCTCGGATTTTGGACAATTCCTCCGAGAGCCTCTGCATAGCAATGTTAAGGAGGAGTGGGGACAACAACGAACGTTGTGGTGGGCCGCTGTTTCCTGAATTGTATCGACCGCCTGCGACAATATCGAGAATGAGCGGAGCTTTCCGATTAGCTATAAAGGACCTCACATAATTGTAAAAATTGCTTCCAAGGTTCAAGGTTGATATTTCATGTAGGATATGTTTAGCCACCGAATAAAATGCTTCCATATTATACAAACTCAGGATGCCCTCTAGGTCCCATCTAGGGTAGAAAATAATAGCACGTTGGTTAATGCCTTCTGAAAACCTATGAGATTGTGCCTGAAAAGTTCCCGGTTTTCTGTGTGTTCTACTATCCTGTTATGTATAGCATGTTCGCCTACCTTGCCAATACATGATGTAAATGATACGGGAAAGAGAGTCTCCTTTGCTAGTGGTTTGCCGGATTTCGGTATAAACGTCACCTTGGCTTTCCTCCATTCCGGTGGGGCCGTACCGGAGCACCAGTGACTGTTTATTGTGACCCTGATTATGTCTATGGCATCATCGTCTAGGTTTAACAAAAGCTTATTTGTGATGCCATCCGAGCAGGGGCAGATCTACCATTTAAATCATATAGCACGTGCCCTATCTCAGGTGCAGTGAAGTCACTGGCCAAGTGCGGTTGCGATATCCCGGAATAACGCTAACCTATATCTTCTTCGTTCTCATATTCATATTTAGGTGCCAGGCACATGTGTGCGTGGTCATTCGCGACATTTTTGCTGTCGGTGTGATTTATGTCGCTACCCATTACCATACCCATGACTGACATGTGGGCGTTCGGTGTACAACTTGCAACAAATAGAACGTCCATACATGCAACTAAAGTAGTTAGAAATTTGTTGTAGCTTCTGCACCAGGCACAACTAGAATAAGAACCTTCAGGTGCTTATCCCAGCACTGCACACAAATATGCACTCAGTTTACTTTTCATTTGCAAATGTGTTTGAACTTCTCTGGAATAAAGCAGGAAAAATATTTAATTTTCGCCTTTTTTCAATTCCTGCATCACGGTTTGATATCAGCAAGCCATTTATTTGACAAGCCGAGCACCATGTGTTAAACAAGTGCACGTCAAATTAAAATATCATATTTTTCACAATCATGTCAGGCTAGGGTTATTGTGCGCTATGGCAGTATTGAGCAAATTTCTTGGGGTTGTTGCAAGCACTTTCGGCATCAACTTGCGTTCCAGCAATGGCGTACTATTTAGGAATTCAAGCAAAACAATTCCGTTGTGTTCACTATTCACATGTTTAGGTAAGAAACTGTAGAACAAGGAAATACGGAAGATGATGCAAACGTTGAAAGCTCAACAATGGAAACAAATTTTTTAAATCCTCCAAAAAGCGACGATCATACGTGGAGTACAGCTTTACAATGCAATACAAGCGAATAATGTTTTTACAGCTATCGCTGGGCGCCGTAAGAACGTAATGCGGACAACTTTGAGGAGAATACTAACACCACTAAACAACTTATGCTTCGAAGGGTCTCCCTCTGAAATCCTCAGCAACTTATTAAAGTAGTGATCGTGTTAAGCTCATTCTGTATTCTCGAATGCCTGCGGTTATCAACGAACACTGCATCTACAATATTTTAGTGGTAACGGTTCTTTTCTAAGAGAGGGTTGCCGTACAGAGATTGTCGATAATGTATTCCAAACATTAAAAACACTATTTCTAAGGAGTTAAGCAGTGCGCTTGCTAATTGTACTATTGAATAGTGAGATGCCGGCATAGTGCATGTAAAAGGGGTTTATTTAATGGCTGCATGCCTTGGAGGACTACGTTTTATAGTTGGCAGGATCGTCACAACTATGGAAATAGGTGATGCGGTAAAAATGAGAACTTGAAAATGATAACAATATGTCGACCATTTACAAGCGCCCCGTAGGCTTTTTGAGCTCCTAAATTCTCTTCCGTATATCTAAGACGCCACATGACTTTGGCGTTCAGCTCGCAGTCTCGGTGCATCATGTTGCAGTACTTGTAGGGTTCAGCAGCAAATAATTTAAAACACAGTGTGTTCACAACCGTTGCTCAAAGCCGTTCTGCTTCTGAAAGTTGACAAAAGAAAGGCGTACGCCGATCAAGTAAAACCTATATAAAAGGCAAGGCGTTTCAGTTTGTATAAGAATGCCTTGTTCACAATGGGGCGAATAAGGATGAACTACCCGTTTAAATAGGTTGTAGCATGTGCCGCAAGCACTGTGCCGAAGGCGGGGAAAAGGATTCTTCCTATGATTTGAGCACGCATTCCGTTGATTATATCCCGAGAGACTGCAGTTACAGACGCGGCTTCCAATTTCTTTGCTGGCCGAATAGACTAAATTTCATGCAGTCATTGCGTGCGTAGTCGTTGCTGCGTGCCCTTCCAAATTATTAGAAACCACTGTCCACTCATTCACATCGTTTTAATATTTACGCAGCTGCTGTTTAAGGTAACCCGTCTCCCCTATGTAGCTGTGAATCGCAATCCGCCCAGGGGATCCGCCAATCGCCCACTGAGCCCACGCAAGAGAAAGTGCCAGTGACCACTTTCCCAAATCTCAAGAGAGTCAAAGGGGTTTGTATGACCGGCGACACCGAGACGTGTACTTTCTGCCTGGTTCTTTGGCACGTCTATGGTCTCCGTCTCGTGAGGGCACCCTCTCAGGAAAACTACTGCCTCATTACACAGGCCCATACCGACTGCTTCGTGCCGTGACTCCTGTCATTTACGATATCGCTCCTGACGCCCGATATGCTTCCCAGTTCACTGATATCTTGCGCGTTACAAGACTGAAGTGGTATCACCTTCCCAGTGATGAAATTTAGACTCCCTGTGATGTCGCTTCTGCCACCGGGTGATTATGCTACACGCTTGTGGTATCTGATTGTTTGAACGAGGCTCTTGGGCGCCATCACTCGAGAAAACAAGAATAGAGTGGGCTCGCGCTGTGAATCAAACCGGTAAGCGCTGCAACCGCTGTTGCTAATATGACCAGTAAATAGCTGCTCGTCTTACTGAATTGTCATTTGAGTAACAATATAACCTATTCATAGTTAAAAAAATAATAAAGTAGCCTAAATAAAGCAGATATGACTCGTCTTTTGCGTAGTAAACAAATTTGTTTTTGTATGACAAAGTAATATACTGTCACGTGGTGCTGAAGTTGAACACAGTAGCAATACTGTGAAGGATAAAACTAACTTTTATTGGGGGAACATGTGCCCACAATAACAGGCTACACTTTTAGCACAACGATAGCGGCGAACACGGTCGACGATCGTCGATAATCTGATCAGCCGGCCCAGCGCGTGGACTTTTATGCACCAGTCATCGAACGTTCCAGACTAATCGTTGGGACCCGCGTGACTTCCACAATATTCTACACCATTCGCATCGCGCGATGAAATCAGATAACACAAGGTTCGGCGACAACAGACAGCGGATCGAAGCATTGATAACTTCCCAGAAACATCGGATACATGCAGGCGCGTCCCGCGCTGTGCTATAAGATTTGTTAGGGGGCGAAACTTAGCCGCCCGATAAATATAAGCACATGTGTCAATACCACCCTCTTAAAAGCATCGACCCGATTCTGCAAACAAATGAAAGTAATAAAGAAAATCACTCGTAGCAACGAAAACAACAAAATAAGGAACTTCGTCAGCGTCCGTGACAGGGTTTAAGGCGCACCACGTGGACCAATTCAAATCGTACACGGTGCCGCTGTGAATGCGAAATGCCGTCTGGCACGACCTCATAGTTCAGTGCGCCAATACGTCGGATGACCATGTAGGGTCCGAAATAGCGTCACAATAGTTTCTCACTCAGTCCTCGTCGGCGGATTGGGGTCCATACCCAAACACGGTCAGCGGGCTGGTACTCGAGGTTGTTGTGTCGGCTGTCGGTACGCTGCTGGGTCTTGATACGCAGGCGTGCGAGCTGTCGGGCTTCTTCGGCGCCCTGGATATAGGTAGCGACGTCACGATTCTCCTCGTCAGTGACGTGCGGCAGCATGGCGTCGAGCATCATTGTCGGGTTCCTGCCGTAAAGCAGCTTAAAAGGAGTGATCTGTGTTGTTTCATGCACCGCCGTGTTGTTGCGTACGGCAGGACGGCATCCCAGGTCTTGCTCTCGACGTCGACGTACATTGCTAGCATGTAAGCGATGGTCTAGTTCTGGCGCTCTGTGAGACCGTTCGTCTGCGAGTGGTAGGCAGTTGTCCTAATGTGGCTTGTCTGGCTGTATTGCAGAATGGCTTGGATGAGCTCTGCTGTAAAAGCCGTTCCTCTGTCGGTGATGAGGACTTCTGGGGCGCCTTGTCGCAGCAGGATGTTTTCGACAAAAAATTTCGCCACTTCGGCTGCGTTGACTTTTGGTACAGCTTTAGTTTCAGCAAAGCGGGTGAGGTAGAACGTCGCCACGACGATCTACTTATTCCCTGATGTTGACGTCGGAAACGGCCCCAACGAATTCATCCCAATCTGCTGGAATGGTCGCCGAGAATGTTCGATTGGCTGTAGTAATCCTGCTGGCTTTGTCGGTGGTGTCTTGCGTCGCTGACAGTCTCGGTATGTCTTGACGTAAGGCGTGACGTCGGCGGTCAGACGCGTCCAGTAATATCTTTCCTGTATCCTCGACAGCGTCCGGGATAATCCGAGGTTCCCAGCGGCTGGATGGTCGTGTTGGGCGTGCAGTACTTCTGGACGCAGCGCTGACGGTACAAGAAGGTAGCTGGTGCGGACTAGTGACAAGTTCTTCTTAACGAGCAGGTTGTTTTGTAGCGTGAACGAAGACAACCCGCGCTTAAATGCCCTATGGACAACGTCGGTGTTTCCAACCAAGTACTCGACGAGGCGTTTTGGCTACGGGTCTGCTCGCTGCTGTTTAGTGAAGTCTTCCGCTTTTATTATTCCAAGGAAGGTGTCGTTGTCCTCGTCGTCTTGAGGCGGGGGAATCGATGGGGGCGCGTGATAAACAGTCGGTGTCAGAGTGTTTTCTTCCGGAGTTGTATATTACGGTGACGTCATATTCTTACAGTCTGAGGCTCCACCGCGCCAGCCGTCTTGAATGGTCATGTAAGTTAGCTAGCGAACACAACGCGTGATGATCGCTGACGACTTTGAATGGCCCGTCATAGAGGTAAGGGCGGAATTTTGCTGTAGCCCAAATGATGGCGAGGCATTCCTTTTGAACCGTAGAATAATTTCCTCGCGCTTTTGACAGCGACCGGCTAGCATAAGATATCACGCGTTCAAGTCCGTCTTTCCCCTCGACTAGCACGGCACGGATCCCTAGGCTACTGGCGTCAGTGTAGATTTCAGTACCGGCGTCCTCGTCGAAGTGTGCGAGTACCGGCGGCGACTGCATGTATCGTTTCAGTTCCTGAAATGCATCGGCCTGCGGCGTTTCCCACTTGAACTCGACATCAGACTTCGTTAGACGTGTTAGCGGCTCCGCGATGCGTGAAAAATCCTTGACAAAGTGCCTATAGGAGGCACACATGCCAAAGAATATGCCCCCATCCTTCTTGTCGATTGGTTGTGGAAACTTTGCGATAGAAGCTGTCTCCTGCGGGTCGGGGCGTACTCCAGATTTGCTGATGGCGTGCCCTATGAATAGAAGCTCAACATAAGCGAAGCGACTGTTTTCCGGCTTCAGAGTGAGCCCTGATGACTTGATGGCCTCTACTACTATCTCAAGCCGCTTAAGGTGATCGTCGAAATTTCCGGCGAAGACGACGACGTCATGCAAGTAAACAAGACAGGTCTGCCACTTCAATACTGCTAAAACCGTGTCCATCACGCGCTGGAACGTTGCAGGCGCCGATCACAGTCCAAATGGCATAACCTTGAACTCATAGAGGCCGTCTGGCGGGATGAAGGCGGTGTTCTCGCGATCCCTTTTGTCGACTTCTGTTTGCCAGTAGCCAGACTTGAGGTCCATCGATTAGAAGCATTGCAGAGCCAATCCAATGCGTCGTCTATCCGTGGGAGGGGGTATACGTCTTCGTGATTTTGTTCAGTCGACGATAATCGACGCAGAAACGTAGGGTTCCGCCCTTTTTGGAGACGCCCACGGGCTTTTCGACGGCTGGATGATGTCGCCGCGCAGCATTTCATCGACTTGTTGTCATATAGCTTCGCGTTCTCGCGCCGAAACTCGGTAAGGGCTCGGGCGGAGTGGTCGAGCGCACGCTTCGGTTATTATGCGATGCTTTGCGTCGGGTGTTTCTCGAATCCTCAACGACGTCGAAAAGCAGTCTTTGTATTGTCAAAGCAGACTTCTGCGTGGTTGCTACTTAATCACGGGGAGACATGGATTTATGTCGAAGTCTGGCTCGGGAACTACGGTCGTCGGGGTAGATGCGACAGAATCCGAGAGGACAAACGCATCGCTGGTTTCCTGAATTTCTTCTATGTATGCAATCGTCGTGCCCTTGTTGATGTGCTTGAAATTCTGGCTAAAGTTTGTCAGCGACACTTTCGAGTTTCCTCCGTGCAGTCGAGCGATCCCTCTTGTGACGCAAATTTCACGGTCGAGCAGTAGACGTTGGTCGCCTTCGATAACGCCTTCAACGTCAGCGGGTGTTTCGGTGCCGACCGAAACAACAACGCTGGAGCGAGGCGGGATGCTCGCTTTATCTTCGAGCACACTAAGGCGTGGCGACTACGAGGGCTCTCCGGCGGTATCGCCTGATCTTCCGACAGCGTTATTGACTTCGACTTCAGGTTGATGACAGCGCCGCGTTAGTTCAGGAAGTCCATGCCGAGAATGACGTCTCGTGAACACTGTGGCAGGATAACGAAGGTGGCAGGGAAAGTCCGGTCATGAATGGTAATTCTTGCCATGCAGATTCCACTCGATGTGACGAGGTGTCCTCCAGCGGTCCGAATTAACGGGCCTTCCCGTGCATTCTTAACTTTCTTCAATTCGGCTGCGATGGGTCCACTCATGACGGAGTAATCGGCTCCTGTGTCTACTAAGGCGGTGACTGCGTGGTCGTCGAGAAGCACGTCGAGGTCGGTGATTCTTTGTCTTGCGTTATAGTTAGGCCTTGGCGTCGGATCACGGCTGCGTCGCGTTGACCTGTGGTTGGTAAGTGGCGTCGTCAGGTGGCAGCGAGGCACTGGAAGTCGTAAGGGAATACATCTACTTAGGGCAGGTAGTGACGGCGGATCCGGATCATGAGCCGGACATAATCAGAAGAATAAGAATGGGCTGGGGTGCGTTTGGCAGGTATTCCCAAATCATGAACAGCAGGTTGCCATTATCCCTCAAGAGAAAAGTATATAATAGCTGTGTCTTACCAGTACTCACCTACGGGGAAGAAACCTGGAGGCTTACTAAAAGGGTTCTACTCAAATTGAGGACGACACAACGAGCTATGGAAAGAAGAATCATAGGTGTAACGTTAAGGGATAAGAAAAGAGCAGATTGGGTGAGGGAACAAACGCGAGTTAATGACATCTTAGTTGAAATCAAGAAAAAGAAATGGGCATGGGCAGGACATGTAATGAGGAGGGAAGATAACCGATGGTCATTAAGGGTTACGGACTGGATCCCAAGGGAAGGGAACCGTAGCAGGGGGCGGCAGAAAGTTAGGTGGGCGGATGAGATTAAGAAGTTTGCAGGGACGGCATGGCCACAATCAGTACATTACCGGGGTTGTTGGAGAAGTATGGGAGAGGCCTTTGCCCTGCAATGGGCGTAACAAGGCTGATGATGATGATGATGTCGTCAGGTGTTCTTTCGTCATCGTGTTCTTTCCTGCCAGACTTCCTCGGGACGGCGGAGTGTCGTGGTTGTTATGTCGTCGAGATAGTCTTTTCGGCGTCTTCGTCGGCGGCGGAGGATATTCGTCAGTTCGACGAACAGCAACCGGACGTTCATATGTTGCAGCTTTTGTTTTGCGGATATGGGCTGACGGACCGGCCCCGGGCTGGGCCAGTGTATGGTTGGCGCTGCGGCGACAGGTAGTGGCCTGGTGACGGCGAACAGGACAGTCGTCGAGGGCTCCACTGTGTAGTCGGTGATGTCACGAGGGCGTTCATCTTCCCTCGGGCACTGTGCGTTGAGGCGTTGAATCCCAGGTCGCGGTATGGGCTTCGGCGGTACACATGGCCGGCTTCGCCGCAGTAGTAGCAGAGCGGGCGATGGTCGGGAGTGCGCCAAATCGCCGTCTTCCTCGCATATGTGCGCTGGGGGACAGGTGGTCGTGCGGGCGGCGGCGGACGACGGACTTGCGGCGTTACAGCGCCCTGGCGCCGTCGCTGAGGGGGACCTTGATGGCGTGCGACGGCGGCGTAAGTCATCGCTTCTTGCTGGGGCTGTGGTAATGGTGGTGACACCTCAGGAACTCCAAGCGATCGGTGCACCTCTTCTTTCACGATATCGGCGATCGAGGCCACTTGAGGCGGCGACGATGGCAAGACCTTGCGCAGTTCTTCGCGCACCCGGACCCTGATGACCCTGATGGTCTCGCAACGATCGTCCGTGGCCAGTGATTGAACTCCGACGTAGCTTGTTGGCTTGGTGCGTCGGTCGAATTGACATTTCCGCAATTCCACTGTCTTCTCGATGCACGTCGCCTCACGAAGGAACTCATCGACGGTGTTCGGTTGGCTTCTTACCATTCCGGCGAAAATTTCCTCCTTTACACCACGCATCAGTCGGCGGACTTTCTTCTCCTCGGACATTTCTTGGTCGGCGTGGCGGAACAGACGGCTGATTTCCTCAGTGAAGATAGCGATCGCCTCAGTCGGCAGCTGTGCTCTGGTCTCCAGTAGAGCTTAGGCTCGCTCTTTTCGCACGACGCTTGTAAATGTTTGTAGGAAGCCCCTTCAGAAGAGGTCCCACGTCGTCAAGGTGGCTTCTCGATTCTCGAACCACGTCATGGCGGCGTCCTCCAATGCGAAATAGACATGTAGCTTGTTGTCGCCTGCCCAGCTGTTAAACGTAGCGACCCTCACATACGTTTCCAGCCAGCTTTCCGGGTCCTCAAATGTGGAACCGCGGAACGTCGGTGTTTCCCTGGTCTGCGGCAGTGTGATGGGGGACACTGGGGCTGCCATTGTGGTTGCCTTGTAACAATCTTCTTTGTCTTCTCCGGTAGAAGTCCGTGCTCCGGGGGCAGCAGTTGAGGACGGCGGCTTGCTCGATGGTCCGGGACTACGTTGCTGTTCTCGTTGCGGTGCGGGCTTGGATCACGGCTTGTCGGGGACGTCCCGTACATGAACAAAAAGCTCCTCCACCAGATGTCACGTGGTGGTGACGTTGAAGAACACAGTGGCAATACTGTGAAGGACAAAACTAACTTTTATTGGGCGAACCTGTGCCCACAAAAACAGGCTACACTTATAGCAAAGCGATAGCGGCGAACACTGTCGGCGATAGTCGAAAATATGATCAGTGGGTCCAGCGCGTCGTCTTTTATACAGCAGTCAGCGAACGTTCCAGACCAATCGTTGGGACACGCGTGCCTTCCACAAAGTTCTACACATTCCCATCAAGCGATGAAATGAGATAAAACAAGGTTCGGCGACAACAGACAGCGGATAGAAACATCAGTAACTTTCCAGAAACCTCGGATACATGAAGGCGCGTCCCGCGCTGTGCGATAAGATTTCTAAAGCGGCGAAACGTGGTCGCCCGATAAATATACGTACACGTGTCAATAAGTTGTGTGCTTAAAATTACGACGTGGGAGAACCATACCAGTATCCGACACCGTCTTTTATTGGAGCTAGGTCTTATTTGTGTAAAATAAATAGATTTGTGTAACCTGATGTTAGGAGCTGTATAGAAAAGGGCATGGTCTTTGTGGGTGGTTTTAGGCTTCTGTACTTAAATACATTTGCTTCAGATAATCATTCATAATTTACAGTATATTCGTTTATTATGGATATTTTTAATGCTTTCTGTCACATCAATTTAGCCCCTACATGTCCTGCGTAACTGCATCAACTCATTGTAATATACCTTATAACTTGGTCTTTTTAGCGAAGTTTTATATACAGCTTAATGTAAAGATTACCTTTTTGCAACACGTAGCGAGGCAGGTCTGATGCCGTTTATGCCTACAAAGAACGGCTAGCGATGAACAAACACTTTCATGCGAAAGGGCTCTGATCCTGTCCCATGCAATCCTCTAATAATCTCAAGGTGCACGGGTTCCCGAGTTTCGTACGCTCTAAGAACATCAGGAGTATTTTTGACAAGTGTGAAACTCTTTATTACTTGTTATGTTTCCTTTCTAAAGAGCGTAAGAACACATATGTCCCGACAGCTGTATTAGTTAACTGAAGTAATTTATTTCAACATTTCCTACTTTGCAGGGGACATCTTGCAATCTGATTTCACATATCCCCCAGAAAAGATTTGTTCCATGTGGTGTCCTCGGATGCAACTCTGGTAAGCTTCTAGGTTGTCCAATGAATTAAACAGGAAAAATGTGCCTATAAGCTACTAATAAATTTCACTCTAAACTTTGGCCGTTTGCCAATGCGAGCAAAGAAAAAGAATAGACTGCTTGTTTTCTCCTTAAACCACATCGAGTTCTGTTATCTCCAGCAGTAAAGAGAAAATACCTTGCGTTCTGCGATCACCACCAGTCAAGACAAAATATCGATATGGAGTAGGTCACCTGCGCTTCCCAAAAACCACCATTGTTGCGAGCACCCCTAGGAAGGAACCAAAAAGTCCTTCTTAATGTCCCGCCAAAAATTCCTGCGGACACTAGTGAAATAAAACGTATGGAAATTTTCACGGAAGAGGTGTCCGGCTCCAGTCTTAATTTTTAACTTGGCAAAACACCAGGAGGGAACGCAAGCATGCTAAAGTTCTTTTCAAATGATTTTATATGTAAAGATTTGGTTATCAGCTCCTGAAAGTTATTAGGCGAGAACAGTTTGAACAGTTGTAGACATTTTCATTCTTTTCCGATGATACATCAGCAGCCTTTCAGAAGGCGTTCTTTCGTTTGTGTGTCTTGACGCACGCTACAACGCGAACTCCGGTGGCAGCTAGTGAGAGCTGTATATCTCGACCATCCATCTGTGTATTCAACCTGTTCGTTGGAAATGTTTAGTATAGTGTGAAGCGACTAATAGGACGTGATGCCAATTTGAAAGTATATCAACAAATTACAACCCCGTCATTGCACTCGCATCACGTACCACAACTAAGGAGGCTAGCATTCGGAGCCTCTAATGTGGGCAAATAAAGAAACACAAAAAAAGGACTCCTGACACTTCGGCGATTCCTTCGGCTCTGAAAACATTTACTGCGACTGCAGCATTCTGCGACAACTAAGACAACCTTGTTTTCTTGACGAGCTTCTAACTCAAATTATTGGGTTCCAACGCCAGGGTGGTCTATAGATGATCAATGTTGTTTAATGTTTCCTCGAAAAAGCAGATGCATTTTGGTAATGCATCCTAATATATAAAGTAAAAAAAACAGCAAAGAGACACATCAACGTTTTTTTTCATACGTTCATATCGTTTTTTGATAGTACAGAAAGAATAATATCCCTTTTATAAAGAAGGTCTGCCGCATACTTTGAGGTGTAACCTACTTCATTTTTGTACGAGAGAGTAGTGTATGCTCTGTGCTTAAAATAAGGAACATAGTTAGCCTAAATGACTCTAAGACGCCCACGTTCTAAATTGTCAACACTTTTTGAGCTGAAATGAACAGGCATCTGGGAACTTATATCCTCAGCACTTTCGTGAAGCACTTATGCCCTTTTTGGGACGCTTTAAATTTTACTGTTTATATCCATTTATTTGAGATAATTGTCAAAACTCTTCTGCTATTCTCGTGAAGCTTTAAATATAACTGTTTAATTACATTTCTTTGTGATAGTCTTTAATCATTTGTTGTATATTCGGTTTTTCCATATATCTCTATTGTTTCATATGACAGCGTTCAAGCACCTGCATGCACAGCGTCACTGCATATTCTCATCGGAGATGACTTTGAAACTTGGTCTCCTGAGACAAGATGGAAATGCAGTTTCTTGTTTACACATTAGTTTTCCCCAAGCGTAAAGAGACACTTCTGGTGCCTCTTAAGTCTCCAATCAAAATAAAAATATTGAAAAATATTGTCACGTTAAAGCGCTTAGGTCCTCACTCATGGATGCCGGGCAAAGAATCATCAGCATATGGTACATTAGATGCCAAGCTTAGAAAGATATCAGCAGATCAAGAGAATGTTTGATACTTCTCTATCTTCAAGAGGACCCCTTGTGCAGGCATTTCATGGTCCTGCAGCAGAAAACCGGTTCTATGTGATATCCTTAGACGGAACTCGCTAAATTAGTAGTGAATGAAAGGAATAAAACAGGGAAAGAAACGTGCCTGCAAGTTCATATTAAACTTTAATCGAAAGTTCAGTCGTGTTGCAATCGAAGAAAATCAAAAAGAGGATGCCTTTTCTCGGGAAAGCACATTGACTTCAGTTATTTCGTGAAGTTAAGAAAAAAAGTGAGTTTTGGTAGCACTAGAAGTAAACAATAATTACCATATGGCATAGGTCGCCTGCAAGTGAAAAAAAAAACACCTTTAGTATTGAGATCACCTCCAGGGAACCGAGAAAAACCTTCTGAAGGACATGCCGAAAAGTGCTGCAGACGCTAGTGAGACTAAAAATGGGAAAATTTGCACGGAAGAAATTGCTCATGGAATTTGTAAGCTTGAAATTGGAAAACCAGGAGAGTGGGTGCAAGCTGGCTAGAGTTCTTTTAAGGTAATTTCACATATAAAGTTTCGGTTACCAGCTCGTGAAGGTGTTAGGCCAGGAGGGGTTGAACCGTTGTTTACATTTTTATTCCGTTGCTTCAACACATCATCAGCTTTGGAGAAAGATTTCTTTCCATTATGTTTCTTGACGCACGTTACTACGAAAACTCTAGCGTACATCTAAACGATATTTCTCTGTTTTACGCTTCTTCGTTTCGTGGTTCTTGACGCACTTACAACAAAAACAGCGGCGGAAGGAACTGTGAGCTAATGATCTCAACGATACACCTGTGCTTTAAATTTGTGTGCTGAAACTGTTAGGGGAATTGGAAGTCGCGAAGAGGACCTATCGTCAATTTGAAAGTAATTCAGTAAAGGATGACTGCGTCATGAGAACTCCGTCAGCAGCTAGAACGCTGAAACCCTCAATTAAACAAATAAATAAGAAAAGAAAGTTTTCATGGAATATCACCGATTCCTTCAGCCCTGGACACTTTTACTCAGTAGCAGCATTCTACGACATCTAAGACGAACAATATATTTAGCTTTCCAAGGTTCATGTTGACAAAATTGGGTTCAAACAATACTGTGTTCTACATCAGGACTCAGTTGTTTAAGTATTTTTCTAGAAGTCCTAGAAGTATAGTAATTCTAAAAATATAGAAATTCTAGAATTTCTAGAAAATATATTTTAATATACAAGGAAGGCATCAGAAAAGAAGACACATCTAGGTTTTCTCAAGCAGTCATATTCACTTTTGATAGTCAGGATGTAATCGTGTCCCTTCTCTAAATAGAATCAGATTGTCTATTGTGACGTAATGAACATTGTTTTTTATGACATAGTAATGTGCGCTAAGCATTTCAAATTACTCTCAGGGATAGACAGAACCACTCTCCTACACCCACATTGAAAGTATACAACACTTTTTCAGGTAAAATGAATACTATATTGGAACGAAATGTTCGCAGGACATTGGCAATGACTTATGCTCTTTCTGGTTGTTTTTAATTTCAGTGTTCATACTCCTGTTTTTTTTTTGTATTTTTTCATAAATTTGGTGTATATTTGTTTCTTTTGCGTCTATCTGACAACGTTACGCACCTACGAGTCTAATGTCTCTGCATCATCTCAATCGAGATGAACTTGAAACTTGGTCTGCTTCGAAATGTTTCTAATGCAGCTCTTGTCAAATATAATACTTTCGCCAAGAGTAAGGAGGCAGTTCTGGTGCATTAAATCCTGCAAAGCAATGCTAGTGATAAATGAAGATTTCATGGTAAAGTGCTCAGATCAATGCTTATAGATCTCAGACAATATCTAGTGAGCTCATGTTACATTGGTTGCCAACTTTCGTAAGATATGAGCGCACCAAGAGTAAGTTTCATGTTAGTGAAACTCTTACTGTACATTTTATGTTTTTCTTCGAAAGAGCAGGAGAACGCACATGTGTTCACGCAAATATTAGTTACGTCAGGTAATTTCTTTCAAGAAATATTGCTACTCTTAAGGAGACCCTATGAGAGATCTGAGAGAACAGAAGGGCGCAAGAAAATGCTCAGATGACTTACAGGCAATGTTTGAAAGGCAGATCGTAGATGGTGTACTATACTTTTCATAGCCGCAGCAAATGCAGCAGCAAACGCAGCAGTGAATGTTGCTATCGGTTGCAGAAAACGTGAGGTTTCGATGGAAGTATAACGAAAAAGAAGGAATGAACAAAGGAAATATTTAGGAACTATAGACAATGTATATTATTATTGGCGAAGAACTGAATGTTTCTAGAAGCATATTTCCTTTAGTAATGACATTATTCGGTTGATGCCGCATATTTGTTACAGCGAGAACATTCAGTTAAGGGTGGTTATTGCATTGCATATTCCCTTCGGAAGTACAGCCCATCTATAACTGTATATACAACTGTGTATAGCTTTCCTATTACTGCGAGGAGTAAAATAGACTGGAATGGCGAGCTCGACCACTAAGCACTACATTCGTTCGGAACAAGTTCTGCTGCACCAAAGCTGCACCGGGCTTGCGTATTTTTTTTTATAGCTCCGCTCTGTCCCTCATGCTGTCTAGCTAAACCCTTCACCCATGCTTCGACCTTCCGTTAAGAATCCTAAAGTATTCGTTTTACAATAAGAAGCACCTACAGCCCATCGATATATATGAGAAGCATACCCGTGCATGTTCGATGCCATTTATTTAATATAATGTAGACCCGCCGTGGTTGCTCAGTGGCTATGGTGTTGGGCTGCTGAGCACGAGGTCGCGGGATCGAATCCCGGCCACGGCGGCCGCATTTCGATGGGGGCGAAATGCGACAACACCCGTATGCTTAGATTTAGGTGCACGTTAAAGAACCCCAGGTGGTCAAAATTTCCGGAGTCCTCCACTACGGCGTGTCTCATAATCAGAAAGTGGTTTTGGCACGTAGAACCCCAAATAATATTATTAATATAATGTAGAGTTAACTTTCACGCGGACACCATTTAGCGTGACATATTAAGAACCCATTGCTTACTTTTATCCTGCACCCTTCCTCGAATCCTTGCGCCGAATCTACGTGGCGGCAACATAGATTGTCCTGGGATTCACGCGTGGTAACGCATCAAGTTTCGCGCCTAAAAAGAATACGCAGAAAAATATTGACGATGTTTATGTAAATGGCCTGAACGAACGAAGAGCGAGAAAGCGATCGACAGTCCCCCCCGCAAGCCGTCTCTCCTTGACGCCAATCCCAGAAAAAGGAGACCGAGAGCACGCACCATTTCAATCGGTGGCTGCCCTCGCCTTCACAGAGTTTCCTTATGGTACCAGTGGAGAGTGAGTGCATCACCTTCCTAACCGCCTTGCTTTCTCGGCGCCATCGGTCGCCTGCTTCGATGGTGCATACATCGTGGGCGGACATGAAGTAGCCATGAATTATCGTCTGCGGAATGTCCCGGATGGGCTGGGCACCACCGCTTGGCTAGCGACAAGTTAGAGGGTGAAAAGCGGGCACCCGGAAAGGTATACAAATGCAGAGAACTTTCTAACACGACAAAAAGTATATATTATGTCGTATTTTCTTTACAATTCCATTCAATAATCTAGCTTTTTCTGCTGTGTTTAAATGAAGTGCGATATTCTGGTGAACAAGTTTTATAATCTAGCACAGAATATCTTCTACAATTAAAATTTTACCAGACTTTTTCTTACAGTCTTGTCTATGGTACATAATTTTCCCAGCATAGAGAAAATAAATGTTAAAGAAGGAGGTTTTTCACATTAGATCGCGCAGTGCATCATGGCATACAATCACACAAGCATGGAGCAGTGAAGTTAGTGCTTAAATATTTCTTCAAATTCAGACGCTGATGGTGTGAACTACCATGTTTACTTTGGAGGTGTCTAACATTGCAAATTAGATGTCGCAATTTCAGAAGCTCGGAATTTCTGAAGGGTCTTTTAATTATGCTGCCGTATTTATTGTGACATGTGGCTCTAGAATCATTGCTTATATCGATGCGTCATATACGTAGATGCGTCATATACATGCGGCAATCCTATACATTGCCACGTGTATATGACGCATCTTCGATAGTCATGTGGGTCAGAAAACTTAAACTTCGCATTCTGTGAACACACTGATTCATTCGGCAGAAACCAAACAAATAGAATGAACGTGGACGCATTTTTTCGAGGCCGTGCAGGAGGAACGATCTCTAAATATACAAATTTAGGACAACTTTTGCCTGGTTGATTCCACGTCATTTGAGTGCATTGTGCATTTGCCATTTCAACTGCGTCAGCAAATTTTTTTCGTACATACTTCGTTTGACGTAGGATTCTATTTACTACGGACTCATTCGCATTCACACAACAAGGGACTACCACATACCCAATAACCCGTATTTGCTTGGCGAATTTGTCAGCTCGGCTAGGCGGCACCCACGAAGTGGGAAGAAAATAAAAGGCAGCTTTTTTAAACACTACAGCGCGCCTTTGTGTTTTCTTTTTACGCCGTGGTAAATGCAACCCAATTGCAATGGCGAGCATGATTTGCAAAAATTTTCAATGTGCACGCAACTTGAGCTGAAAGTTGAACCTACAGGCAGTATTGTCTACGCTGCTGATCATTCTATTGCAAAAGTAACATTTATATTATTTTTCCCACCTGGCAAAGCAAAATAAGGTACTATTGAAAGGAAGATAGCTTTCCATTTTCCACGTGATAACATATAATCATTTCTAAGGTTAGAATTTTTAACCCATGTTTTGCAAGCAATCTTGTTTCTTTTTGAATTTTCAAACAAGAACAAACAAACAATTTTGAAACAAGAACGTTTTCACATTGGATCGCGCAGTGTACGAAGGAATACATTTACACAAAAATGGTGTGGTTATGGATTACTTGCAAGGCCAGTCTGTACGGAAATGCAGGAATGAAGCTAGTGACAAAAGAGTTCTTAAAATGGAAAAACTCTCATGGCATGAAAGGACAATGTTTGCGTTATGGATCCTCAAAAGTGAAAATAAATACAATATTTCATTCTTATGAAACGAAGGTCTGAGTCTGTGAGGCCGCGTTTATTCATCCTAACTAAGCGATTGTACCCGTGGCTAGAGAATTATTGTTTTTCTGCCTGTGCTGTTTTCAGTGGATGTGCGTCATAAAACTTAAACAACAAATTGTGTAAGCACGCTGAATCATATGGTGAGAAACAAACATAAAGAGAATGAAATGGCTTACTTTGACGTCAGGATGCATTTCGTGACCCGCAAAGACTAGCGATCTTCAAAACAACAATTTTAGTACAGCTTTTGCGTGTTTCACTCCAAGGCATTTCAGCGCTTTATGCATTCGTCATTTTGACTACGCCATGAAGATCTTCTCTTTCTGGTACCCAATTCACCTGACGTAGGTGTTTTATTACAACTGACTCATTGGAGTCTCCACAAGAACGTACTCATTGGCGTCAGCACTTTCTGCTTTTGTTATCTATTATTTTTAACCTAGGCAGGGCATGAAGCAGTATAATATCAAGGGCCTCGTGGCGCAACCCACCAACGCGTTCCAAAGTGGACGATCATAACATCTATCCATCCATCCAGATCCCAGGTAATCTCATATTCAGCGCAAGGTTGATTGATTCCCGAGTTCCTTAGGCTACGAGAACATCAAGAGTATGTTTTATATGTATGAAACTCTCAAGTACATTTTATCTTTCTTTTCTAAAGAGCGCAAGAACACAGATGTGTTTTTATATGTATTAGCCAATTGAATTGCTTTATTTCAACAAAATTTGAAACCCTCCAGCGGACCTCAAGTCCAGTCAGTTCCAACGCGCTCAACAGAAATCTGTTCCCTGTGGTTACCTGGGACGAAACTCTCTAATCTACTAGGGAATGAATTAAATAAAAAAGGGAAAATGTGCCTACAAGCTGCTATTAAATTTCATTCAAAAGTTCAGCCATTGTGCATCCAAGGAAATCAAAGAAAGAATTCATGTTTTCTCCTGAAACCGCATTGAGTTTCGTTATCACCTGCAGTGAAAACAAAATAACTGGCGTTCTGAGATCACCACCAGTTAACAAGAAACATCGCTATAGCTTCGGTCACCTGTGCTCCACAAAAGCCATGTTTACTATTGAGATCCCCTGCACGGAGCCGAAACGTCCTCCTTAATGGCATGGAAAAAATTCCTGCGAACAGTAGTGAAAACAAGAATGAAACAAGAAATTTCCACGGAAAGAGTTGCTACGTGTATTCGTAAGCTTGAACTCCGCAAAGACCCAGGAAGTGGATGCAAGCATGCTCAACTTGTATTCAAGTGATTTTATATATACAGTACAGGTTACCAACTCTTCAAAGTTATTAGGCGAGGAAGCTTTGAAGATTTGCTGACACATTTATTCCATTCTTATAACACATCAGCAGCTTATCAGAAGGCTTTATATGTTTATGGTTCTTAACACACAATAAAACGACAACCCCGGCGGGAGCTATTGCGACCGGTATATCTATACGATACACCTGTGTATTAAAGTTGTTTGTTAAACTCTCAGGGGAATTAGGAGCTACGAAGATGTGACATCAATTTGAAAGTATTTCAGCAAATGATAACTCCGTCATTGCCCTCGCGTCAGGTACAGCAATTAAAGCGGCGAGCACGCGGAAATACTAAAGTGGGCAAATAAGGAAAGACAAAAAAAAGAACTCATCACACTTCAGCCATTCCTTCGCCTCTAAACACATTTTCTATGACCGTAGCATTCTACTACAACGAAGACCATCCTTTTTTCATTTCCAAGCTTCTAACTTAGACATTTGAGTACGAACACTACGGCGGCCTGCTGCACAAGGGCATCTGGCTTGTCATTTGTGACGTAACCAATTCCATTTTTGTAAGACATAACAATGCTCGCTGTGTACTTAAACATACGCATATAAATAAACAAAACCACTCTCCAACGCCCACACTCAAGGTACCCAACACTTTTTGAGGTAAAATTAATAGATTTTTGAAACGTTACGTTTGCAGCTGCTTGGCAAAACACTTAGGCTCTTTTTGGATGGGTTCAAATTTGAATTAAAAATTTTTTAATTATCATGGATCATTTGGTGTACGTTCGTTTCATTGGCGCATATCTTTGTTAATATTGACATTATGAATATACACGTTCAATGTAACTGCTTCATCTCATTCGAAATGACCTAAAAACTTGGTTTCCCTAAATAAGCTTGAATTTCAAATTTTTGCAAATAAAAATATTTGCAAAGAGTAAAAAGGCAGTTCTCATGCCTCTAATGGATCAAGGAAAGCTAAGTCCTAAATAAAAAACTCAAGGTAAAATCCTCAGATCCTCGCTCACAGATCTCGGGCAATATCTTAGGAGCTCTTTGTACATTATTTGGCGAGTTTCGTAACATATGAGCACATCAAGAGCATGTTTGATATGTGTGAAACTGTTATACAGCGAGAGCTCACATCCATTGCGGCAAATATTAGTTACCACACCTAGTTTCAACAAACATTGGTACCCTAGAGGGGACACCTCGTCCTAATATTTCCCATGCTGACAACAACAAATATGTTCTATTTGATATCCATGTGTGGTACTGCATAAGTTGCTAGGAATTGAAAGCAATACCACGTAAAACGTGCCTACAAGCTTACATTAAACTTCATTTTAATGTTCTTGTTGTTGTTCGCTACACGTGGTGTGGCTCCTACTCGCTATGGGGGATGGGCCAAGAAATAGGGGGATAACTTCAAACTAATATTGTACATCAGTTTCCGAATATCTATGGAATCAGCATTGAAGAGTGTAGAATCATCTGTTAAAATAAATCACGAAAGTCATATAGAATTCGTTATAACTAATTTAAAAGTACAATAAATTGAATTTAGCAGGGCATTCGTTTGGATTCTGTAAGAAATGTTTGGTTCAGCAAAAATGCAAGCAAATAGAAAGAAGAATGCGTATTCTCCTGAAGGCGCGTTGTGTTCTTTTATCACGTACAGTTAAAAGAAAATAAATTTGCGTTCTGAGATCGCCAGCAGCAACCACGAAACACCCCTACGGCTTAAGTCACCTGCACTCATGCCAATGCAACTTCGGTATTGAGGTCACCTGCTCGGAACCGAGAAAACCATCTTTAAGTCCTGCCAAAAATTCCTGCGGGCACTCTCAATACAAATATGGGGATATTATCATGGAAGAAGTTGCTAAAGCCATTAGTAAGCTACACTGTCATCATCAGGCTGTTTTATGTCCACTGCAGGACAGAGATTTCTCCCTGCGATCTCCAATTAGCCATGTCCTGCCCCAAACGATTCCTGCTAGCGCCCGCGAACTTCCTAATTTCACCCCTCCACCTAGTCTTCTCTCGTCCTCGATTGCATTTCTCTTCTCTTGGTACCCACTCTGTAACCCTACTGGTTCAACGGTTATCTAACCGGCACATTACATGACCTGCCCAAGTCCAATTTTTTCTCTATGTCAATTAGAATATCGTCTATAACCGGTTGCTCTCTGATCGAAAGCGCTCCCTTTCTATTTCTTAACGTTATGCCTAGAAATCGTTCCATCGTTCTTTGCGCGGTGATTAAGTTGTTCGAAACTTCATTGTCAGTTTGCAAGTCTCAACACCATATGTCACCACTTAAAAATGCACCGATTGCCCACCTTCGATTTCAGTGATACTGGTGAGCTACCAGTCAGGAGCTGGCGATGTCTGCCGTATGCGATCCAAAGCAATTTTATGCTTCTGTAAATTTCCTTCTCATCATCATGATTCCCTGCGATTTATTGACCTAGGTAAACGTACTCCTTCACAGACTCAAGAGGTCAAGTGGTGATCCTGAACTCTTGTTCCTTTACCCGCTATCTATAATTATTTTTGTCTCCTGAATAATATTCTGCAACCCCACTGTTACACTCTCTCTGTTAAGGTCCTCAATCATTTGTTGTAATTCGTCTGCATTGTTGCTCAATAGAACAATGTCATCGGCAAACAGAAGGTTGCTGAGATATGCGCTGTCTATCTTTACTCCTAAGCCTTCTCAGTTTAATAGCTTGAGTACTTCTTCCAAGCACGCAGTCAATAGCATTGCAGAGAATGTGTCTCCCTGTCTGACCTCTATCTTTATTGGTGTCTTCCTGCTTTCCTAGTGTAGAATTAAGGTAGCTGCAGACCATCTCTCGATTTTTTCGAAAGTGTTTACGGAAGCGTTCTGTATTTCTTGATTACATGATGCCGCTTATGACTGTTGGTATCTATACTGAATCAAATGCCTTTTCATCATGTATGAAAACCATATGCAGAGGTTCATTATACTCTGCGCGTTTTTCGATAACCTGAATAATAGCATGGATGTGATCGATTGTAGAGTATCCCTTCTTTCATGCAGCCTGTTCCCTTGGTTCGAGTGTGTGTTGCCTTTATTGTATTGGAGATTATTTTGTGGAATATTTTATATAATACTGGTAGTAGGCTATCGGGCCTATAATTTTTTTCAATTCTTTCTTGTCTCCCTTTTTTGTAGGTTAGTATATATTGTTTGCATTCTTCCAGTTTTCGGGAACCCTTGCAGTCGATAGACAATTCGTCTAAAGAGCCGCCCATTTTCCAAGCACTATATTTCCTCCACCTTTTAATAAATCGATTTTTATTCCATCTTCTGCTGGCGCTCTTCCTCATTTCATGTCTTGCAAGGCCCTTCAGACCTCGTCGCTAGATATAGGTGGAGTTTCTGTATCCTGTTCATTACTGTTTCTAATTGTGGAATCCTGAATCCTCTGGGTACTGTACAGGTAAGTATGGAATTATTCCGCTGCTTTTACTATATCTTCGAGGTTGCTGATGATATAACCCTGTTTAGCTTTCAGTTCATACATCTTCCTTTGTATTATGCCCAGTTTCTTTCTCACTTATAACAGCCTGCATCCATTTTTTACGGTTTCCTCGGTCTTTCTCACGTGATTGTTTCGAAAATTACTTATTTTCGACTTATTGATCAATTTTGACAGTTCCCGAATTCTATTTTATCTCTTCAGTTAGACACTTTTATTTTTGTCGCTTCTTTATTAGGTCCGTTGTTACTTGGGAGAGCTAGCCTTCTGGTTTCTTGGTGCCTTGCCTCCCAATTCAATTGCTACCTCTGAAGCCAACCTAGTTACTGTTTCGTTGGTTAGCTCTATGTCATCATCATGTCTCTGTTCTAAGGCTGCATATATGTTTGCAAGTACCAGCCTGAATTTGTCTGATTTTACCCTTACTGCCTCTAAGTTTAGCTCCTTCTTTTTACCAATTTTGCCCTTTCTTTCTTTATATTGAGCTGAATCTAAGCTCTCACTTACCTGTGATCACTGCCCTTTACCCTACCTATCACATCTACATCCTGCACTATGCTGGGATCAGCAATAAGTATAAGATCAATTTCATTTCTTCTTTCCCCTTTAGGGCTTTTCCACCTCCAATTTCTGTTCTTAAACTTCCTCAAAAAGGTGTTCATTATTTGAAGCTGATTCCTTTCTGCGAATTCTCCTCTAACGTTTCTAGAATCGATGCCGTAGTTGGCAATTCCCTGTTTACCCGCCTTGTTTTTCTCCACGTTTGCATTGAAGTCACCCATTACTACAGTATACTTAGTTTGTACTTTTCTCATCGCTAACTGGACATCTACATGAAACCGATCTACTTCCTCATAACCGTGACTGGATGTTGGAGCGTACGCTTGCACTACCTTTAATCTACACCTCTTGATAAGTATTTCATGACTAGAGCTACCATCTCAATAATGCTATAGAATTCGTCACTGTTGCCCGCTATCTCCTTATGGATTAAGAATCCTAGACCGCATTGCTTCTTGTCTAAGAGACCTCTATAGCAGAGATGATCTCCGCCATTTAGTAATGTATAAGCGTCACCAGTTTTTCTAATTTCACTAAGGCTGATGATATTCCAAACAATGTCTGATAGTTCCTCAAACAGTCTTGCTAAGCTAGCCTCACTGGAGAGGGTTCGGGTGTTAAACGTTGCAAGTGTCAGTTTCCATTGGCGGCCTGCCCTGACCTAGAGATTCTTAGCAGCCTCTGCTGCGTTACAGGTCTCACCGCTGTCTTGTTTAGGTGCTCCGCAGCTGCTAGGGACTGATGTCCATTGTGTAACTGAGCGAGCCATTTGGGGGATGGGCCGGCCGAATACTGCACCAGGGAGGCCAATTCCCGTTCTGGTAAGAGGGTGCATTGTTGAAGCCTAGTGGGCATTCCTAATTTGGTTGTATTTGGATTAGCATAGCCCCACTCGCTCTGGGCATCTTTTGCCGGAGACAGGCGTCACTCCGAGCCTGCAGATGTTGTGCACTAGAGGAGCTGAATCTGAAGCTCACCATTGTAAAAAAAGAAAAGCAAAAAAAAACAACTTTTTATAGCGGTATTCGAGCTTCCGATAATGGCAATCGTAGATTCGGTATAGCTCAAGTAGATAATCCCACAATCGGCGAGACTACCTTATCGCCGACATGTACAGTCACGAGGGCCGCACATGCGTAACAATTTTTTCATTTATCCGCGAAATAAGTGTTCGATAGCTCAATGGGTAACACAACGAGTAAAGCGATGGGTAGCTCCAATATAGAATGATTTCTAAACGGTTCTGGCCTCATAGTTACGGAATCGCATGTGGGCAGACGCCCGTGAACTCGGCTAGGTAAACTCTGCAGGCGTACCACGACCAGACATACGGAGGCGGTCGTAATTCAGCTAGGCAAAAACTGTACAGCCGACTCCGACTGCCATTAAATATAACAAAATTGTGCAGAATACCCTGACTTCAATCCAGTCATAGTCAATTTCGCATATCTCAAATGCTTGAAAACATGCTTGAAATTTTCCGTGCAATAGGGGCTTTGCCGATCGCGGCAGGTGACAGGGCATAGTATTCCTCAATGGTTCTAACATCGTGGTTTCGGAGTCACCTGTACGCATGCGGCCACGGACTCGGTTAGATATACGATACATTTTCGGGGAACTTGAACAAGACTTAAATTTAGTGTAAAAAAAATGAAAAAAATAAACTTATAGGGCTTACCTGCAGTTTACTAGACGCGTGCTGACGGTGGTACACCAAACAATTCAGTCTCGGCTGCCTGTCTCACGCATCAGAGAAGTCATTCCTAACGAGGAGGATTTGATACCGTATAGCTGCCGAAGATTGAGGCGCCAAATGAGAGATGGATCGTACTTGAACTCGGCTAAAACACTAGGATTTGACGCAAGTGAAGAAAAGTTGTATTCAAGATTTTATATATAAGCCATAGGTTACCATCTTCTGAAGCTATTAGGCCAGAAGTATTTGAACATTTGTTGACGCTTTTATTCTTTTCTTATAACACATCAGCAGCTTTTGAGCCTAGTTAAGATTTCATTTATTACTTCTATGTCATCTTCGTCTCTCTGTTCTAAGGCTGCATATCTGTTTGGAAGTACCAATCCTAATCTGTATGCTTTTAACCCTCACTCTGTCTAGGCTGGCATGTTTCTTATTGATCAATTTTAATCTCCTTCATATTGTGGTGAATCCTAGACCTCAGTAACCTGTGATGATTAGGATTGAGTTTTCTCACTCAGGTTCCATTCTCATCGAGCACCTGAAATCGATTGATCGGTTTTCTCATAAAACATTCCTGCATTTTTCTTGTTTTGAGCAGCCGGCATCAGAAATAGGCCCGAGCTGAAGCTTCCTCGCAATACATCACACTGATTCTATAGTAAAGCCACAAGACATGACTCTTACTCTACGCAACTCCGCAATGCCCCTGAATGCAAGACCCGGAATACCAGCGAGCTGTGTGCCATGGTGTCTAGCAATATCGTCGGTTTATTTTCAGTCAGGAAAGTTGGTGGTCAACATCAAAATTAGGTTGATTCATGAGTTCGCCCATTTCGAAGTGCAGAGGAGAAGCAACAATCTCAGGGGGTGCTTCGTTTTAGGGTGTTTTTAGTTGCGCCTCATTACATAGGTCATGGCACGACGTTCAATTTGTTGAGGTCGATGCGCCACGTAATGGTGAACACAGGAATTTGACCTTATGTCCAGAATTCCTGGGTATGGGTATAGAACAAATAGATGTGTAAGCCAGCAGCTACCACGGTTTTCAATGTTCGTGCAGTAAGTAGCTGGCCTTTGACCACTCCACAAGTATGATGCAGAGTTTAAGGTGTACTGCTATTACTAAAATTTTTTTTCTTGACATGAACCGCATTCAAGAATCCAGGTAGTCACACTGTATCCACAAATATGAAATAAAACACTTCTCAAAGTAAAGGCCAGTATTGCTTCCACAGCAGAATGGTACCGATACTGATGCGGTCGTTGCATATCAATCAATCAATCAATCAGTCAATCAACCAATCGGTAGATCAATTATTTATTAATCAATCAATCAATAATTCAGTCAAATTATACGTGTATCAATGTACACGGAGGAATAAAAATGTTGTGCACGCTACCTTTGTCTTTATGTCTGCTTAACGCTAGCATAGAATGTCAGACAGAATGTCGGAGTTAATGAACATTGTATAGACCAATGTTTAGAAGTAAACATCTGATATCCGATTCATTTTGTAGCTTTCAACATGCACGTACACAGCTCGTTGTGCGCTCTGTCTGCCTCAGCGGCAGCTGATCGTCCGCCTGTGCTTCGGTAAGTCACTCTAGTACGTCTCACAGATGCATTTCCTAACTAATTTCCTAACCATAAAAAAGTCGTCTCGAAAGCCCACCATATAATAAAGAAAAACAGAGCATACATTCAGGAAACGTGCTCACACTTCAAAGGCGATAGCAGATAACATTAGCGACCTGCACAAAAGTATTTGCGTGGTCAAAGGCGTTCTTGGTTGTAAGCTATATTCATAAGAGTTGGCGGAGGCCTGTAGCCTTAGGAGCACAATGATAATAATTTGCTACATTGTGGTTACGGACTTATGGGCGATAGGCATGAATACTGCAATATGAGGCAGGTATTTTCTCATAAAAAGGATCTTGTACTAACAATCGTCTGGCGCATGCTTCTCATGCATCACATTCATTCACACTGCACGGGCTGATCTTTATTTCATTATTATAATCACGAAGGATGTTTCCAATCAATTCTTTTATTTCTTAGGCATCTGAATTACGTGCTGCATGAGCTGCTTTTTCTACATATTGTGCGATACAGAGGCATCACGGAAATGCGCTAAAGGCAGGGGGAACGCCATGTTTAAGCGAATTCGTCGCGTTTAATTTAGTGCGAATGTGTGCAGTCTACATCACTCGAGGTAAACATTTTCGGAAGTGTTGATGCAAGTTCATACTAATCTAAAGCTTCAACGGAGAGAGTCATGCGTTGGATCAATGTGGAAGACCTGAAGCATACGCGCAACCGTACAAACTACTAAGCATCTTAAAAATGCAGAAAGTTGACGTTACATCCTCGAGCGAGAACTACAGTGCCTTGACCGCGCTGACGCACAAAGCTCCGAGCCTATTACCATATAGCAGTTCAGTGATGGCCCAGACTTACTAGCCGTATGTGCAGTTCACGTGTTCCGTAGTCACAACAACACAGACCTCAATTTTTAGTATCCACAGGGAATTACAACTCGACGACTCGTGGATTACTAAAAATGGAAGAACCGGGCCATCGTTCATTCCTTTGTGCAGCATCGAAAGCATACATTCTTCTTTATTAAAGACGCCGAGTACCATTCGTACTAGAAAATACATTTGCAACGCCTCGATCGCGCGAACTTCTTTGATGGTGTGCATGGTAACAACCATCAGCGCTGCGCACGCTAAGTATAGTGAAAGTAGCGCATCGTACATTTAGGCCTCTTTTTACGTGCCTCATCACGGAATACCATTAAAACCTTTCGTAAACTATCTATTCTTAAACAACAAGCAGAAAGTGAGCAGAGAGAGGAACCACCGATAAAATTAGGTACTTAGAATGTGAAGTAGCAAAGTGCTATATTAGCCAGCGAACGTTGCTTTTTACACGGGTGTTTTCGCATTTCGGCCCCATCGAAATGCGGCCGCAGCGGCCGAGATTCGATCCCGCGACCTCATACTCAGCGGCCCAACACCATAGCCACTGAGCAACCACGGCGGCCAACAACGAAACATTCACCTTCTCCTTCACTTGACGATAACCACAAAAAGGAATCCATTTGCAAGCCAGCTACCATTGGGTATAAGAACACGGAAACATTGGTATAATAATCATTTAACATTTGCATTATTTAGCCTCTCTGTACAACAATGCCGTTCCAAGGCAATGTTTCAAATTTATTTGGAAATTGATTGCCTACGGAATAATTTTGAATAAGCTTGGCTTATCCGTCCGTGCATTCCACACGTCCATACTGTTCCGCTGGCAATGACATTAGTGGTCATCTACGATAAACAATGATCATAACTATTATCAATAAAACAGCTTGGTATTTCCAGCAACGTAACTGCCGTAGCGGAAAGAAAAATAAAAGTTCTCCAGAACTACTTTCGCTGTGATTTGATGATGTGCCAGTGAACCCTCTTCATTTCAAGTCGATTACGCCAACCGCTGAACTACCGGACAACAAGAGTGGTGGTCTATGATTGACATGCGCTGCGCTTCCCAAAGACTCTGAAGGCAGTGGCAGCTGTGTAAGAATTTCTTAGGCTAGGACGGAGCGATGTAGTATTGAAGGAGGATTTGCTCCCATTCTGAGGCATCAAATATAAATATTTCTTGACATTATGGCGGCGCGCCGGCTTGTAATGCACCGTAGTCATGCTTGTAAGAACAGTGTCGCCGGCACAAAGGAGGTGTACGTTTTAGTGATGATGATAACCCTCAAACATGCCGCATACGTATAAAGAGGATACGAACAATTATAGAGCGTTTGTGCAAAAAAACAATGTAGAAAGCACAAAACACGTGAATTCCGACAGCACATCTATAGAAAATGTGAATTTACTCAAATCTTGCCGTGTCACTGCGTTTTTTTTTTCACTAAATATATAAGATACAGTAGGAGTTCTGACCTCAGAGGTGATTATCTCCAATGCTGAAAGCGTAAAACGAATCCTAAAAGCAAGCAGCCTTTACAAGAGCTGCGTGTTTTACCTGTGGCTGTACAAACTATGTAAAAATCTGGACTTCAAAATTTTGTAAAAAGACGAAGTTTGAAGGTTACCAACAAAATTACAAAAAACTAAGAAATGTGATTGTTTTGTGTAGAACCAACGAACATACACCAAATTATCTATGAGAACCTCAATTAAACATATTGAAGCAGTGAAAATTAGAACCACCTAAAAATAACAACGCTTTTGTGAAACACCTACGAAGAAACATTTCCCTACACCTAAGCATTTTCTCTGAGTAAAATTCGCTCCCTAAGACTGGATGAGTTGGAGAGTAGTAAGCTGGGTCGATGTGCGTCGTGTGTGTTAGGAGTCATTCACTACCATGAAGGATCTGTGTAGAGTAATTTGAATGCAACATTTGCGTGGTTGCCGGTGTTTTTGCTTGGAAGCAGCGAGTTTCTGTATTTGCCGATGCAGTTTTTCTTACGTTCGCAGTTACCATTCTGTCCCTTCTCTTTTCTGGCGGACTCATCGACGAAAGCATGACTAGTGCCGAATGAAAGATATAATTTTATTAAAAGATGCAGCTTGTGACACTAACAGATATTTGGCGACCGCTGCTTATACACCATGTTTTATTGTGTTGTGCACGCTTGACCTATGTTAAAACTTTTTCATAAGGAATTATGCTCGTGAGACACACCTTTATTATTTTACCATATCAATTATCTGCCATATGAGCTGCTTTTGCAAGACAAATCGCGACAAAGAGGGCTTAGCTAAATGCAGTATATTTTCCTAAAGGGAGCGAAAATGCTATCTTCAAGCGAATTCACCGCATTGGATTTATCGCAGAGGTGTACAATATAGTATCACGCGAGGAAAACATTTTCAGGGAGGATGATACAAGTTTGTAAATATATGAAGCTCTACCAAAGAGAGTCAGGCGATGGATCACTATAGGAAACCTGAAGCAAAGATTCGCAACCAGACAAGCTCCTAAACATTGCAAGAAACGCAGATTGACGCCAGTATTTTTTACAACCTCGAGCGAGCAAGAAACGGTTATACCTTGATAGCGCCGAGCCACAAAGCTCCGACCAGCAGTTCAGTGATGGCCTAAACCCACTTACTAACCGCATCCATTCGCCTGTCGCAGTTGTCGCATTAATTATCCTTCCCGATCTCGACCTTCCGTATCTAGAATGAATTAAAACTCCACACCATCTTCAAGCCTTCTTGTCATCGGGACATATGTGACCGAGTATTCAGAGAATAAATGTTATACAAGAAGGTTTTCCCATTTGTTGGCGCAGTGCACCAAGAAATACACTCGCACGAAAATGGAGCAGTGAAGTTAGTGTTTAAAAGTTTCTTTAAATTCACAGGCTGATGCTATGAAATACCATGTTTACTTTTGAGGTGCTTAGCATTGAAAGTTAAATTTCGCAATGTCAAAATCTCGGAATTTGTTAAGTGTCGTTACTACGTTGACGTAAACGTTGTTACACGTGGTTCTAGAAGAATTGCTTTCACGCATCTGCGGTTGTCGTATAGACGTGCGTCAGAAACTTTAAACATCGCATTCCGTAAACACGCCGATTGATATATCACAAACCAAACAAGTAGAAAGAACATAAATGCATTCTTTCGAGACCTGGTAGAAGAAATGATCTCTAAAAAGTAGAAATTTAGGACAGCTTTTGCCTTCGTCAATGCATTCATCAATTCAACTGCGTCATGAAATTTTCTTTGTCCATATTTCGTATGGCGTAGGAGTTTTAATCCTACTGACTCATTCACATCCGAGCAAGAAGATACTCATTGTCATCAGAACTTTCTGAGATATTCAGCAGACTTTCTATAAAAGTTGCATATCGTAATTTTAAAGATAAAGCGTTGCGTGTTTGTGTCGTTTCAGTTTAAATATATGACCTCAAAAAGATACGTTGCCAGCGCATGTGTACCATTCATTTCTCTTTTTGAGTTCAGTACCCTGCTTGTCACGTTTCACTTAAACCAACTAGGGACACAAACTACCCTTAATAAGAGCAGAGGGTGGGATTATGGACATCATCGTCCTTTGGCATTTCACGTCATCATAATCATCATCTCCATCAGGCTGGTTACGCCCACTGCAGGGCAAAGGCCTCTCCCATACTTCTCCAACTACACCGGTCATGTAATAATTGTGGCCATGTTGTACCTGCAAACTTCTTAATCTCATCTGCCAACCTAACTTTCTGCCGCCCCCTGCTACGCCTCCCCTCCGGTGGAATCCAGACCGTAACCCTTAATGACCATCGCTTATCTTACCTCCTCATTACATGTCCTGCCCAGGCCCATTTCTTTTTCTTGGTTTCGACTAAGGTGTCATTCACTCGCGTTTGTTCCCTCACCCAATCCGCTCTTTTCTTATCCCTTAACGTTACACCCATTATTCTTCTTTCCGTAGCGTGTTGCGTCGTCGTGAATTTAAGTAGAACCATTTTCGTAAGCCTCCAGGTTTCTGCTCCGTAGTTGAGTACTGGTAAGGCACAGCTGTTATACACTTTTCTCTTGAAAGATAATGACAACCTGCTGTTCATGATCTAAGAATGCCTGCCAATTGCACTCCAGCCTATTCTTATTCTTCAGATTTTTTTCAGTCTCATGACCCGGATCCGCGGTCACTACCTGTCCTAAGTAGATGTATTCCCGTACCACTCCCTGAGCCTCGCTACCTATCGTAAACTCCTCTTCTCTTCCGAGACTATTAAGCTTTGCTATAGTTTTCTGCAATGTAATTTTTAGACCCACCCTTCTGCTTTGCCCATCCAGGTCATTGGGCATGCATTGCAATTGGTTCCCTCAGTTACTAAGCAAGGCAATATCATTAGTGAATCGCAAGTTACTAAGGTGTTCTCCACTAACTCTTATCCCCAATTCTTCCCAACCCAGGTCTCTGAATACCTTATACCCGATTAAACACAGACGAGTGATGGCTTTTATTTCAACTCTCGCTAGAATGTATTTGCACTTCATGAGAATACATATCGCAGTCATAAGATTGAGTGCAGAACTCATTTCGGGGTTCCAGAATTCATTCCCGCAGAACCCATTTTAACATGAACATCGACATGAATGGAAAAATTATTAACGCGATATATCGACACCCCGCATAGCATCCACCTAACCATGTCATATGTGAAACCTCTATTCTGCTGGCATGGTCTTGCACACTTCACTAGGAACCCGCTGAGGAAGTTGGAGATACCCAGTAATCCAATTTGGCATCAAAGAAATTCATTTTGAGGTTATGCACCCCGAGACACGTACGCGGTGGCCGAAGTTATACGTACCCAATAACCACTGCATCGCATAACCGGTAACTCAAGGAAACAGGTTTAATAAAGAGCGCCACATACGGTGTGACACATGCTCGATAACACACACCAAGTGACGCAAGATTGAGTTAAAATGGACGAATGAAGGTCGCCCGAACCCAAGCTTCGCATCCGCAGTTATACAAGTTTTGATGAACGGCCTTGATGGAAAAGGGCCTGGTAAGCACTGGTACATATACAGAACGCATTTTGGCATGAAACATTGATCTGCGGTAGGACTGGGAAAACATAAGTTTACATCTCATAATAATAGATATAGACGGTGGCAGTACGATCACTTATATTGTGATAGCAATTATGTGGACACTGTAGGCTCATTTCCGTTGTCGGCGTCCCCGTCGCCATCACTGCCGCGTTCAGGGTGGCCGTGCTCGCCCGCCTGGGTCGCTGAAGCTTTAAAGCCATCTGTGAAGGCGACAGAGTCACCAGTGTTCTTGCGGGCTGGTTTGCATTATTGAAAGACGCAGCACGAAGGTAAATTTGCTTGCTGCTTCTTCCCTTCTTATTGTTTCAGTGTTTTTACAGTAAATTTCTGCGGTCATCCAGTGAAATGTGTTCATGACTGCTTGCACGAGCGTGATACCGTGCATATAATTTGGAGAGTATACCTATGTTTACATGTTTATGTAGCCGATGAAAGTACTATCCCTAGTTCGTATAGTGGCCACTAATTAGCCATCGCAAACAATACTTCGAATTTGTGTGAAACTGCGACTTCATTCAAACACCGCTACAAAACACTTGCGGATATAGAGTATCCGATTCATACTCGCCATTTTTACGTTCATATATTTGGATACATTTCTTAATTTCATTCTTTCACTGCACTATTAGGTTTGCTGTACACAATAGTTTGCTTCCAAATTTCTTTACTTGTTCCAAGAGAAGTGATTCCTTTCATTGTATCTCTAAAAGGTTCACCTAATTTGTTAAGCATTATAACAGAGCAACATAGTCTTTTAATCTTTAGCGCATAAAATGCTAAGGAAATATTAGATCATCTCTCTCCATCGTTGGATTGTAGAAGCTTTCGTTACATATATGTACAGTGTACCTTACACTTTGGGCAATGAATGTTAATAAAGAAACTTGGAAGCCCAAAGTTCCCTTCCTTAAAGTACTGCATTGAACTCTCACTTGAGTGAATTTCAAGGGACCGAAGGAAATAGTTCACTTAACTGAAAGCTCACTAAACTGAATATTCACTAGACCAACATAAGACATGGCATGCAGAGCCAAAAGTTTGAAGTGTCATTCGTGGAGCAGTGGGCATGTCATCCATGATGTTAGAAATGTGTGAAATGGAATTTGTACATATCAATGAAGAACACACCACGCGGGTCTTTTTTCTGCACACGCGGAACAGACGAGACTGGAAAGAGACGATGACACATAAACACACACCACGTGGTTTGTGCTGTGACAGATCACCGCTTTGCTCTGGCAGTGTTGTAAGCGCCAGCGATGTTACTTCGTTCATGGCCTCCGAGATTACATAATTGCTCGTTTTGTGCGGGTGATCTCGGAGGCCATGCCTCGTTGCCGTTCGTTTTCCGCGCCGCCGCTTTGCCCCAAGGGCACTGTAGCGTCAGCGATGTTTCATTGCCGCCAGAGCGGCGGTTTGATGAGGGTGGGCATCGGTTGCGCCTGCAGTGCAGTGCAGTGCAAGCCTTGGTCCTCTGAGCGAGTTCAATAAACTGAAATATTGACTGTTTTGAAATTCGTTTAAGTGAAATATTTTTTGCATAGAATGAATAAGAAAGCTGCCGAGGATTTTTAAAAAGTTCGTTATTCTGAAATATTTGATAAACCGACGTTCGTACAACTGAGAATTTACTGTATATTGTATTCCCGTCAGCGGTCGATAAGGCTGACAGAACATGCATCAGATCATTCAGATGAGAACGGTGTGTTGTTAACCTTTCTGCTTTGCCACCTACATGATCGGTGTGAGGTATGTCGCTGGGCAACACGCTTGAAGTAGGCCAGTTTTCTATATTGCTGCCTTCTTGCATCGTTTCGTAGTTAGCCAGCATCAAGTTTCAGCACCGTTTTGTTGAATATTGAGCAATCTTGAGAATCCGAGGTACCTGACAGATCATTCGCTAAACATAGATTCCAGCAGTAGTGCATGGGGTCTCCAAAACATTCTTTTGCAATGCGCGTCCACAGCGACAAACCAGCCTTTACAAGATACCGTCGCAGCCGATCTTGTTTAGAACAGTGAACCAACCTGGCAATGCTCTGCGTTGTTCGAGACCGCCCCTTAATAACGTCACGACGCTATACCGAAGGGCATAACAGTCTGGCACAGACAATGTACGTTACTCGGTATCCACGTGGTATGGTTACATCCGAGCGTGCCAAGAACAGCGTGACAGTATGGGGGCCATTGACTACGCTGCACGGGTTATATATGTTGCTTGCGTACAGAAGCGTATCGCGAGCGGTGGGTGATACAAATACATATTTCTGATAAGGCGTTCAGAGCACCAAACAAGAAGCAGTTGAGGAATCACAGGCGATATCAGCGCCGTCGGGTTTGTCCCATGAGATCATTCTTACATCACTCGAGTTTTGGTCACCAGCAAGCGGCAAGCGTGGAAGTGTCCGACGTCACTCCTGGTTCCCGCACGTGGTTAGTAAATCGAGTTTTTGTCGGGACAATCACCGTGGCTGCCCGTATCAGCAGCTCGTAACTTCGGAAGCCTTTCGTTAACTAGCGCATTATTCTCTTACAGGGAAGTCTCAGTGATGTCAGCTATAGCTAGATGGCCGGCTCGAACTGTGATTTTAATGCTAATAAATGATTTCCGAGTGTACATCTGGTTCTCGCGTATTCTTTCCAGGAGCTTGTACCTGACGGTGGCTGATGGACAGGCGTGCGCTAACCGCTCTATCGCTGTGCCGAGACATAGCGCAGTTGGTAGCACAGCTTTATTTCGACAACAATAATCAAAGCCTATGAACCAGACAAACCCCTAATAATTAAAATATGTACAAAATTGATACAGATAGCTTTGACGTCCTCGCGCGAGCATCAAGCGATTGGAGCTTGGTAAGTGCGCTTGATACAAAGCTTCGGGCACATTCCTCTGTAGCAGCTCCGCGATGGCCTACATCTACTAGCACAATACGGTGGTCGTGTGTTGTTTGAGCCACAATGCATAGACCTATGCCTTGTGGTTACAGGATCAATAACAACTCGAGGACTAGAGGGTGCAAAACACGGGATGCTAATCATCCCTTCAGTTTTTTTACTGTGGCTCCTCTAGGTAGGCTACATAGCATCAAAATCATAACGTGTTTAGTAATATGGGCGAGCACTCATTCTAAAATAAGCTACAAGGGCACGACCTCGAACGCGAGAACATCCTCGAAACTGTGAGACTGTCTCTTGTACATGAAAATGTGCGCAACACACCTAATGTTTCGTGCAACTACTGAGCTTTAGCTGGAAGCAGCTTCATCATTTTATCCCGTGAATAAAACTGTGCAAAGTTCCGTATTAATAAACAACAAGCAGAACATGAACAGAGATGGAAATGAGCGATAAAATTCTGCAATTAAGGTTTGAGACACCGCAGTGTTATAATACCTAACAAATGATAATTTTGCCTCTTCATTCGGGTCGTCAAAAACAAAACGTTCCGTTCCTTTTTGACTAAGTGAGAACCGCAATGAAATAACTTCATTTCGTAGTTTCTCGTTGACTTTGCCGTAACCGCCATGCAAGATCTCCATTTCCTAGCCATCGGATGTAGTACCATCGGATATAAGATCCTGGAAAACATTATTATATGGATGAGCTAACATTTTCATTACTTAGACCTACGCAGAAAAACACCGTCCCAAGTTGGGAAATGAAATGGGAAAGTGATTGCGTTCCGGTAATTTTGCCCTGACAGTAGTTATGTGCTCGAAATTGAGTTTGCCTTGTCCGTCCATATACTACATCCGTCTATTTTTTACGGTAACAATGGCAATCGTTGTCATGAAGGACAAAAAAAATGTTTTTTTGCTCCTCATTCTAACAACTTGGTATTGTCTCCAACACCTTTCCCACAGCCTGAAGAAGTTCTCTGAAACGACCTCGGCTGCGACCTGAAGCCAAACCACTGAAGCCCTGTTCACTTGATTTCTAACGCGCCAACCGCTGAACTCCTGCGCGAAAGCAGTGCTGCTTAATCAGTGACAAGAATTATGCTTCACACAGACTCTGAGAACTTTGGTGGCTGTGTATAACTATTTTGTAGGCCAAAAGGGGCATAATTGTGGTGAAGAAGAATTGCATTATGCGGCATAGCATATACATGGTTGTTCACATGATGATGGCGTGGCTTCGTGCAATTTATCGTTGTCATGTACGTCAGGCCAGCGTCACCGGTAGAAAGGAGGCGTACCTAGCAATGATCATCATAACCCTCAAACGTGGCGCCGACATAGTTAGAAGACGCGCTGAGAATGAGACATTTAGGAAAAAACAAGGTTGAAATCACAGCCCACGTCAATGCCAAACTGAATACAAATCGAACAAACCACATTGATTACAAAGTGGCTCAAACAAAGCTTAGCTGGAACTAAACCCCATTAGAGCGACTATGGAACGACTTCGAACAAGACATGTCGCTGAATGCATGACGTCGTTTTACAGCGTAAGCTGTATATGAGTAACCTTCCATAGTTTTTTGGGTGTCCGACTACAGAAAAAATTATAATTCGGGCCGATCCTGGTGATATTGTAGAAAGGGTCCAATCTCAACGGCACATAACCCTGCGGGCTCGGGCACCTTTAACACGCCCTTGAATTTCACACGCGGGGTGATCGTGAAGACAGTGCAATATCGGGCTGACCCGGGGCGGAGATGAAGCAGGCGCTAAGCACCCTCATACGTGGGCCGATCGCGGAGGTAAAACACCGGGCCGACGCGCGGAGAGGTGCAGTTCTCTATTAAGGGGCCCACTTGCACAGCTTCGCTTGGTCATCCAACTTTACAGAGCTGAGGGGCACGGAGTTTCTTAGCATTTGAGAAATCACCATCCAGTGCAGCGTGCCTGGAATCAGTTGTAGCATACTGGTACTCTGGTTATAGTTAGCTAATAGCGTAATGCTCCACCGTCCCATGTCTTGAAAGGCGCCTCCGTGATAAACGTGAAATAAGGATTTTGCATAAGCATTATTTTCATAAACGCTACGCATAATGTGAATAGAAAGGCAAACAGCCGATAAAATTCAGCGCCAACGCAGTCAGGGCCAAAGCTTTATAATAGGAGCAACGTTACCTGTAGTCTCTCAATGTGGGCGCCAGAAATAAAGCAATCACCCTTAGCTTGAGTTAGCGATAACAGCAAGGAAACGACATTTCCATTTGCAAGCCCGCTAACATCGGCTTTTAGGGCGGGGAAGATATCGTTGCTTTAGAATATAGTTAAGTGGTTAGACGCCACCAAATGGCTACGAGAAAGACGTGACAAGCGCTTGACCAACCTCTGATTTTTTAGTAATAATAATAAGGAAAAGCTTTTTCACCATGATCCGACTTGAACAGTTGGCGGGGATAGAGAGCGCGTTGTGTCATCTTCAATTGCAGAGAACGATGTTGCGCATCTTTTTGTACGTTTACTATTGCTGCGTTTCGTCTTTTTCCGACATCCCTAAGTGCTTTTGACCCCGAGTACACGAGGACGTTCAGATGCCTAAAAAGTCTGGTAAACTGACGTCACTTTCTGTGCTCTCTTATTCCTTTTGTTTCTGAAGGCAATTATTTTGAAATACAGACATATTGTTCTCAAACTCAAGTGGCAAGAACTCCCTGCGGTGTTGTAAAAAACTGCGTCAAGACGTATGAGTAAGAATGAGAAAAAGAAGAGCCTATTATTCGTCGACAGTTATTTCAGGCGAGAAAACAAAGAAATGGGCAGCAAATATAAACGCCGTGCTTCTGCGTCTGCTCATATCCCGCAGGAAAACACCGTTCGAAGTAATGGCCTCCACTCAAATATTTTCCATCGTGTTGCTGCCCTTTATTTTCATCTTTCTTCAAGAAGCAGATGCCATCAACAACAATGGAGGGGGTAGGTACCTATTTACAGCGTTTTCTTATCATGTAGTTGCAAGAAGACATTAACATCCATATGGACGATGTCTTAGGTAGGTCTTGGTCTGGGTCCAAAATTTCATCTTTGAAATTTTCGAAGGAAAATTGTATGTTTGTCCGATCGCGTATACAATTCAAACGAAAAAGGATTTGTTGAGGGACCCAATTGGTTTCTTTCAGTGGCAAATTTAAAATATGTCGTGTAAAAAACATTCAATGTCTCGCTTGTTGTAGAAAATGTTCACTCAATTGCGCAGTTTACATTCAAGGATTTGGCGTGTACTTATTATTTAAAAATATTCATCGGAGCTGATTTGAAGGGTGCAAGAAACTATTCCACATTTCGGAGAAGCATTTCGGCTCTCGCGCCATCTTTCGACCTGCACTTACTTACGGTTTGCGAATGCAACATTGTGGAAATTATTTATTGCGAATTTTCGCGGAATTTCGCGAGGTATATTTATTGTAAGAAGCCGATTTTCACCTAAAAAGAAGGTGCCAGGTAGTCAATGTGAAGATTTCAGCTACACTTAATGTTCTTTTGGGATTCAAACATAAGCAGCATAATTTTTTATTGCACTTTGTGCCTTTTTTGAACACCAAAGAGAAAGAGGCCTGCAGGAAAGAGCAGCACAGGGATCAAAAGTTGGAGGCCGAATGTCAAACGCCTGTAGCCATTGCCCAATAGCTCAAAACAATACTCTACTTTATTTCTTTTTAAACTATTTTTTATATATGCTCAGTTTCGTTCGTTAATATGTAGAAACAAAGCAAACCATTTAAATGAGGGTATGTGAATTACGACTTCCTGAGGCCTAAACTTCATCTGCAGCAAGATCTGCAAAATGATGATTAGTTTTGCGCATAGGACAACTCGCATAAAAAGTTTTGCAATGCATCAGCTTGCAATAATATGAATATATGTAATTATAGCTAAACGGAACAGTAAATTACTTCTTTTGTTCAGGTTTTAAAATGAACTCATTCTTTTTCAGCTTGTCACGAGGACCTGGTTGGATGTCGATACCCTGAACGTAGGCATTTTTTGTCACTGAGTTGCTACTTCTATGCTACTTTTGTTGTAATATTCATAATCTAAAAAAGTGCCCATTGATAACTATTCTAATGCATGTTTTGTTAATGGCTATAGTAAAGTGAACACAAGATGGTGTAATGTATAGAATTCAAGACAACCCTGCATTTTGCTAAACATGATTCGTAGTACCAGCGGACTTTCATATTACTCTAATATAGTCAACAATGCTGGCTATATATAACCTTGAGAATATGCGACCTGTTCTGATTACACTACTGAAGGTAACAGTACGTAAAGGTATTTCGTAGATACACATGTGCGCATTGCCTCTTTCGATACAACTACCTCAAATTGCGTCCTGAAATACATTGCTCTTGCAATTGTAGGTTTTCCAGCTTTTTTAATATATTATCGGAATATATTAGCAATAAAGAAGGCAGATAGGTAGCATGCGTTTCCGCAATTTTTTCTGTAGAAAAAAGTATGTAATTACAACTAACAGAAAGAGCGTGTTGTATTTGTATGCTTTTTTACAGTAGCGAGTGTCGCAATATGTCTCATATTCGCGGTTGCTATATAGACCAGTTAAATAATTATTATGTCTGCAGCAATCAAAATGTTCTACAATTTGGTCACAAAACTTCCGTTCTAATCGGTACAGAGGTACAGAGCGATGGCAATATGGCCCTGCAAAAGCTACATGAACCGCACCAAATTGTGGATTCTAAAATGTGAAATTGAGTCGTACAAGATTAGAATGCTCTGCTATGAAAGCGAACTTCAGCATCGCAACCAATCATCTGAAATGCAAGAAAATTTGTAATACAATGAATACGTTTGAATAGGAAAACACTTACACAATTGTGTTTTACTAGTAATCTGAGACTGTGAGTGCTGTATTCATACATAATGTTTAAGAGAGCACCAGAGCTGTAACAGTATATAACGCCTTTTCGCTCTTTGCTCTGGTATTGAAATTTCGCTTCGTGTAAGAGCACCACAAGATTGTTAAAAGTTGAGTTTTGTTAAAAATTATAATGGGTTTTGCACATCATATGCAGTATGTTTAAATTTAGAGCACCTGGAAGATCGACGAAATGATACTCGAACAATGTCGCTACTCGTTATTCTGCCCAGGTTGACATTATAATCACAAAAGCCAACGCAGTTGATGTAAAAAAAAATAAAACTGAGCTATTTGCCTACTTGGTTACGTTATTTGCTGCTAACGTATATATGGAAGGTCAGGGAATTGTTACTTAGAAGTTGCAGCGTGCTTCCTTGCTTCAAATTGGGCACTGAAGCCTAGATACATGGTGCTATAATGCGATCTATCTAGGGCGGGTACTGACGTGACTATTCATACAGTCAGTATTTGCCGATAGTGCCTTTCGAATTCAGAATGTGGGAAGAACGGAACTGGGACAACAACTTAGTTTTACCCCACGCTTATGCCTGACACACGGTTTGCACAGACAGCCCTGTCTCGCTTTACCACGTATGTACTGATAAATAAAGGGCGAATATCTTATGGCATATATTTTTTTTCTTCTACAATGACATTTTGTCATGTAAAAACTTGCAACTAGATTTCCATGACGATTGTTTTAAACTTTGCCGTTTAAATTAAGCCGTCATTATAATAAAGAATGAAACACTGCAATTCTTATTTAAGAAATGAGTGTCTTTCTTTGGGGTGGTTTCCTCCTGGCCAAAATGTTACGTGCGCTGTAGCATAATTGGAATAAAATTCGTAGCTTTTAAAATAACAAATGGTGTATTACAAGTGAGCATACTGTGTATAGAAATAGAGGAGGTTGCGCTTTTTATTATTGAAGGGTTGCCTTCCCTCTAAAAGCTTCTACTACTGGCCCTTGTTGTTGTCTACTCAGAAAGACACCAGCCTGTTGCTCACCACCTTTTACCGTAGTACCCAATTTAGTCAAATGAACTGAGCCGTGGATATAGGACACGCTACTGCCCCATAAACGACTGCAGAATTATGTGGCATCACTTGCTTCGCTGTTCGGACACCGAGCTTTATCAACGAGGATCAATTAAAGCAGAGGGGTGATAGAACAGTCCGAATATGCAGTGAAGGATGCATTTTAAAACTAGTTGCGACTTTCTTAGAGGCATCTGTAAACTGGAAACGAAGCCTCCATAGAAGCCCTCATACCTTGAAAATAGCGGCGTGTTGGAAGCGTCCGAATGTCTTTGATCGGGAGGCAACTTATAATAAAGGGTTCCTGTAAGACCTTCCCAAGTAATCTAAGTTACGAAGGATTCACTGACAATGTTTAGGAATTTCATGCAGCCCAATTTTCTCGAATACTTCATTTATAAGTGGAATTATGGCACCCACACTTACCACTCCCTATTTTCGTCTCCGCTCGCGCTCTGGAAGCTACACAGCCATAAAGTCAAGATGGCAAATGCGCCTCAGGTTCGGCGCTAATTTTGTGCGTCAGAGCGGTAAAAGGACTCCTTATGGTATCGCGTGGCGGTGCCGGTAGACGGCGCCTCGCTACACCTCGCTGCTATTTTCGAGGCAACGTGTAGCAGGCGCAGCTACGGGCAGTTGTCGTGTGTATATGCAATGACAGAAATGAAACGACTTTTATTTTAATAATTACTAAAGGTTTGCTTTTGTTTCTTTATTGATTTTTATTTTTCTGTGTTCGTATCCCCGCTCTTTTGTTTTCGTAATTGGCAGCAATATTTGGCGCCCTGAAGAATCAACCTTGCTTGCTCCGAAATTCGAAACGGGGCATCATCATTAAACAGTTTCGAAGCAAATACAGTGTAACATTTCGTTTTTTTTTAATGGGGGGGGCAACCAAGTATTTGGAGAAAAAGTTTGCGCAAGGGAAGTTCGGGAGGATTTGTATTTAGTTTGGGCGTTGTACACGCTAATGCTAGATAGCAAAACTGTAAATAAAGAATTTAGGTTTGATTGAACGGACTTCTAGTTTGGCATACTGATGACACTCAAAGCGCACGCGATCTGCATGTGAAGCGTGTCAGTGATATACACATGACCCATTGGAGAATTCAGAGTAAGCGCTAGCGCTCGCGCGCTAGGTAGGAATGGACTACGCTATTCACGTTGCGCTTGCAATATTATTAGAAAAGGTTGCGCTACTACACAGACGATAGATTGAATGGGCCACAATATTCGACTATATTTCCATAGAGGTAAGTGCAGCTTTCGCTGAGCGATGACTAGGTAGCCAAATATGGTAACAGAAAAAGATAAGTACGCGTGTCTGCGCCCTCTTCCCGAAAATTTCGCAGCAATGCCGCAATGAGAACATGGGGACTAAAAAGAAAAACCCACCTAGTACAGAAAAAGAACAAAGCAAGAAAAAAATATAGTGTTTAGTCCTAGAGTGCTTGTAGAATTACTTAAGACGCACTGCGCAGACGACCTCAGGTCTCCCGCTCACCGCTGTGACTGGATGTGCCGTCCAGCAGAGCATCATAGTCCAATGCCCATATGCATCACCAGATAGTACATA